>NC_080571.1:186991283-187236207 GCF_030247185.1 Malaya genurostris
TATATATATATATATATATATATATATATATATATATATATATATATATATATATATATATATATATATATATATATATATATATATATATATATATATATATATATATATATATATATATATATATATATATATATATATATATATATATATATATATATATATATATATATATATATATATATATATATATATATTATATATATATATATATATATATATATATATATATATATATATATATATATATATATATATATATATATATATATATATATATATGTATATATATATATATATATATAGATAGATAGATAGACTAGCAGACCCGTCGAACTTTCGGCCAAAAACTATTTGTTCGCATTTATGTGTTCGAAGAGCAGAATGGTCAAACGACTAAGTGGTTAACGTTTTTCTCCAATATTTTACTGATTACTTAACTGCTGATTACAATCAACGGAATTCGACACACATTCGCTTTAACCCAAAAAAAGAAACATCACCCAAAATTAATGTGAACATGTGTACAGCTTTTAAGCATCGATAATGTTTTCTAAAAACTTGTTCCGTACGTTCAAGTTGCCAAAAAATATCACACGTACTTTGGAGTTCTAATAAAGTGGATATTTTTAGATACGAAGGAACTTATGGTGCCTTGGAGAGACGACGCTTACATTTTAAGTTGATATTGAACTTACCAATTTCTCTAGCAACTCTTCACACGATTCAATCAGTGCCATCAAAGAGAGACGAATATCATCTCAGTAACAAAACACCTGCATGGTCCATTTAACACAGAATGGACACCAGTGCGAAAACGATTTTCTCTCGACAACCCTTCTGAACATCACGGGTTAGCATGTTGGGGTAGGGATTCGCTCTGAAGCAATTCTCGTTTTGCGATCCGATTCTATACGGGCAGTGGATAATTGTGATATAATCATTTTACTATTGTCGCCTATTCTAACTATGTACATATAACTTCGGCATAAGCAAAAAAAGCAAAGTCTTGGCAATACATTCCTTTTGTGTAATATGGCCTTTCTGTTTCAACAGACTTCGCAGCCGATTCTTAGTGTACAGAATCATTGCATGGCTAGTACTATGGATCCTACTGACACTAAGAATCCTTCCAGGTCGGGGCTCGAACATACGGCATAAGTTGTGTCTATGAAAATATCTGTGAATGCTCAACACAAAGGTTTCGAAATATTGTAACCTAGTATGAGAATCATCAAGTTGATTCATCGGTTCGATTTTCTGGGATAATTGTCAAATTGCGATTATCCCTTGTTAAATTCCACACAGCGCCGATTATTGCAAAACTGTATCTATTTTGGTAAGGGCCGTGAAATACTCAAAGTATGAGATGGAGCGAAAAAATGTAGAAAAAATCTTTCACGGTTCAAGCATTGAGAGGCAGTGAGTTCTTGTAGCATCATCTACCAGATTGACGATGTTGTATACAATTTAGAGAAATAGTATCAATCCATCTTGAATATTGATATCTAATTGCCACTTATTATGTGCGCTTCGTGTAATCTAAAATTCAATAATCATTCGAAAGCAAAATGCAAGAAAAATCTCTTAGTTTGACTTCAGCGCTTCTAGAGCACAAACTTTTTGTTGATTCCCAATGACCAATAGTATTCATCTGACTCCATTACACACATTCTGGAATTCCACCAGTCATTTAGTAGGCAACAATGTTGATACCCAATTAAGCACGTGGCTCGGAATGACGAACCACATGAATCAAGCATGTACATCACACAAATCAACTCGTTGCGCGCCAACGATCTAGTATTCCTTTCTTCGACGGCCAAACACTTATGCAACTCGTTATGCGCCAAACACCTATCAATGATCTAGCAATCATTGGCGACTTTTTCAGTGGAAAATTCCATTGTCCATACAAAATAACTTTATTGGTTTTTCCCACTTTTCCGGTAAGTTTTCCTAATTTTTTTGATGTACGAACCCGGTGGGGGTAAAAACTGATCAAACAAAAAAAAAAGCATCTCAATCCGTCCATCCGTTCTTACGTGATGCGATTACAAAGAATGATCTCTGCATTTTTATATATATAGATTTAGTATTCATATATTGCTCTCCAGCGGGCAGCAGCATTGCTTAACTCGATACGCGTCAAACAATCATTGGAGATCTAGCATGCATTGAATAGAAAATTTCCAATTCTTAACGAACCAATTTTCTAGTTTTTCTCTACTTTCCCGAAGGATTTTCCTTATGTATTATAGCCTAAACCCTCTGCATAAACGTCACCTTTCGAACAAAAAAAATCATTTGAAAATCGTAACTCATTTGAACTAAACCAGGGAGGACGCTTCAAAATAATTTTAATAATTTTATTCTGAATCCTTTGAAGCGTTTTCTTCCTGGTGGAACAACAACTTGACCAAATTGGTACTGCATAAAGCATGGCTGATCTGAAAATTTGTTTATAAATTTACAATTTGATTTTTAGACAGAGCTTAGAATTTCTGTTTATAAGACACTAAAAACATTTAATAAATTTATTACAATTTGCCTGGATTCCTTCAATGTGATCCTTGAAAATTAGTTTTTTTTTGTCATACGTTAAACTTAAGTATTAAGCTCGATCAGATCATGTCAATTCCAAGCCATTCAATTTGAGAATGTGATTCTTATTTGGTTTAAGAAAAGAAGCTCTTGGCTTATGAGGAAAGATAATTAATCAGCAGATCACTCTTAGATTTCTAAATGTGGCTGACAGACTTGTGTCGTCACAGAATAGCGATTTCTGACAACCAACGGGTAGATTTGGAAGATCAGAAGTGAAAATATTATACAAGATTGGAGCTACGCTCGAACCCTGCAAAACACCTGCTCGTACGGGTAGCAATTCAGATTTACAATTCTGATAGCTAACTTGAAGAGTACGATCAGTTTAATAATTTTGAATCATTTGGATTAATAAATAGGAAACTGGAAATCAGACATTTTTGCTATTAAACCTTTATGCCATACACTGTCGAATGCTTTTTCTATGTCTAGAAGAGCAACTCCAGTGGACAACCTAGAAGAGTTATTTGCTTTTATCATGTTCGTTACTCCGACAAATTGATGAGTAGTTAAATGTTCATGACGAAATCTAAACTGCTCTGGTAAAAAATTGAATTCTCATTTATATGAGACATTATTCATCTTGTTGATTTTTTTTTTCAAAAAGTTTACTGATAGAAGAAAGTAAGCTAATTGGTCGATAACTTGATGTTTCTGCTGGGTTTTTATCAGGTTTGAGGATAGGAATTACTTTAGCGTTTTTCATCTTTTTGGGAAATTAGCTAATGAAAAACACTTGTTGAAAATTTTAACCAGGAGTCTCAAAGCAACATCGGGAAGATTTTTAATAATAATATTAAAAATTCCATTACTACTAGGAGCCTTCATGTTTTTAAATTTAGCAATAATTAACTTAATTTCATCAAAATTCGTCTCAATAATGTCATCTTGTAATAACACCTGAGTTGAAATATGATCATATTTCAGTGAGACTTCATTTTCAATAAGACTCACAAAGTTCAAATTGTGGACACTCTCGAACTGCTGAGCAAATTTTTGAGCTTTTTCGCCATTTGTAAGAAGTATTTGATTTCCTTCGTTGAGAGCAGGAATTGGTTTCTGAGGTTTCTTAAGAACCTTAGAAAGTCTCCAGAAAGGTCTAGAATATGGTTTAATTTGTTCAACTTCTT
Source organism: Malaya genurostris (assembly GCF_030247185.1). Lineage (NCBI taxonomy): Eukaryota > Metazoa > Arthropoda > Insecta > Diptera > Culicidae > Malaya > Malaya genurostris. Next base: position 186,995,021 of record NC_080571.1, read on the forward strand.
TAGCGAAATATTCATTTCGCAAAAGAATGAATCTATGCTTAATTTCTTTTTGTAAATCCTTAACTGTGTTCTTCATAGCAGGATCACGAGAACGTTGATATTGTCGTCGACTAACATTCTTCAACCGAATGAGCAGTTGAAGATTGTCATCGATGATAGGAGAATTTAATTTAGTTTGAGCTTTGGGAACTGAAAGATTTCGAGCTTCGATAATGTAATGATTCAAATTATCAATTGCTGTGTCGATGTCCGAAGAATTTTCTAAAATAGTTTCATGATCCACATGATTTTCAATGTGAAATCTGTAATCCAACCAATTAGCTCTATGATAGTTGAATGTAGAACTTATAGCTTCGTTGGAAAGTCTGAATGTTACAGGAAGATAATCTGAGATAAAGTCAGCATGTGTAATCGGTTCACTACAAATGTGACTTTGATCTGTTATAACCAGATGAATTGTAGACGGGTTTTTCACGGAAGAGAAACAAATCGGATTACTGGGATGAAGAAATGTGAGGTATCCAACTGAGAGTTGATTATGAAGTATTTACCATTACTGTTATTTTGCCTACAATTCCACTGGACATGCTTAGCATTTAAGTCCTATTACGAAAAATTTCGGTCTTGTGATATCTTGTGAGTTTTTGCAAATCGCCTTTAAGGAAATTTAATTGTTCGGCTGCATTGGAATGGCAAATATGCTCAAGCAATGAAATAAATTCCATGAATGGTTTCAACTTCGATTCCCAAGCTTTCAATAACTTTAGTATTGAAAGAAGGTAAAATTCGATGTTTAATTTGCCGTTGGACAAAATGGCAACTCCACCACCTATTCCAGTAAACCTATCAAATCGATGAACCACATAATGTGTATTGCTTTTCAATTTGACATTTGGTTTAAGAAAAGTTTCTGTCACAATGGCAATATGAATTTTGTGAACTTTGAGTAAATTATAAAATTCATCTTCACTCGATTTTAACTCGTTTCAGGCAGTTTACGTTCGGTTCGTTGGCTGTTACATACATAGTCTATGCGCGTACTGATGTGCGTGGAGCATTATTTTCATCTTCTTTATCTCTTCCTTCAGGATAGCAAAGGCAAATACAAGAGTGTATAAGCCAATTGAATCAGATTTTAGATTTATATGTAAACGGTGAATAAATGTTCGTAGCGAAAGATATATTCAAATCAAAGATTTGAAGATTTATATATATAGATATATATATATATATATATATATATATATATATATATATATATATATATATATATATATATATATATATATATATATATATATATATATATATATATATATATATATATATATATATATATATATATATATATATATATATATATATATATATATATATATATATATATATATATATATATATATAGGGTCCGGCACTCGAAGTGTAACCAATTAAAAAGGCCATAAATTCAGTTTGGAAAATTACTTTTACTTAATTCAAAGTACAAAATGTGTAAAAATAATACAAAATTCAGAATCAATTCACTTTTGCTCGATATGACCACCTTTTGCCTTGACTTGATGACTTGAGAGAGCGAATGAGTTGCTTCGTTTGGCCGAAAGCGGTCAATTTCCGAACATTGTATTTTCTGACGAGAAAATTTTTCCAATTGAGCAATTCGTAAACTCTCAAAACGATAGGGTTTACTTGACCGACCGTTCATACGAGAATTTGAGTCATCGATTGGCCACCAGCAGAGATGGCATTTCACCACAGTGATAAACGCTAGAGTCAGATTTCTGCCACACCGAGGATGAAAAAAACGAAGCACCGCACAAAGAGGAAAGCGCACTTCTTCTCAGTGTCGAATAGACAGCATTTGAGTGTGTGCTTGTGGTTAAAGCAGCTGGCGCGAGTGAAACACATTCTCTTCGCATGAATCGCTCACACGCGCTCTCGTCTAAATACACCCAAGTGACCACTGGCGCGTGATTGTGAGCGAACACTTCTGTGAACTTCAATTAATAGAGAGTAGATCTGGCCTTGCTATGAAAAATTTGCAAGGAAAACCGAAAATTTTACGATAAATTGTTTTATTTTGCTGATTTTGCGTGTCCACGCTTCATCTACGAAAACCATACAGCAGAGTGCTCACCGGCGTGTGCACCTCTGTGAAAGTATCTGCATCCACCTCAGAGAATTTATTAGCTAATGCTCTAGCACTTTGGTGCGATTCAGTGGAAGAGGTAAAAGGAAATAAACAAACGCACTCTTGATGCGTGCACACTTACACAACAGTGGTGTATAAATGTGAAAGAAAAGAGCTCTCGTTGAAGTTGTCAGTGCGAGGGGAGAAATTTTGCTTGCTCTTCGTCACACAGAGGAGATAGACATCTCTGGCCACCAGGAGGCAGCACCCGCAACAGATAATGGTTTGGACCGCTGTAACCGCAGATGGACGCTCTCCAATCGTTTTCATCGAGCCTGGCGTCAAGGTAAATGCGACATATTATCGGGAAAGTATTCTGGAGGTTGCTTTGAAGCCGTGGGCAGACAAACATCTCGGTGGCAGACCATGGACGTTTCAGCAGGACTCGGCACCGTCTCACAAAGCTCGAGTGAACCAAGAATGACTGAAAAGCAACGTTCCGAACTTCATCACGTCCACACAATGGCTCTCGAATTCACCAGTTGCGAATCCAATGGATTATTCTCTTTGGGCCATTTTGGAGAGCAAAGTCCGAACTAAAAGATACACCAGTCTCGAGGCGCTGAAAAAAGTTATTGTCCGCGAGTGGGCCAAAATACCTGCAAGTCACATTCGGCCAAACGAAGCAACTCCTTCGCTCTCTCAAGTCATCAAGTCAAGGCAAAAGGTGGTCATATCGAGCTAAAGTGAATTGAGTCTGATTTTTGTATTATTTTTACACATTTTGTACTTTGAATTAAGTAAAAGTAATTTTCCAAACTGAATTTATGGCCTTTTTAATTGGTTACACTTCGAGTGCCGGACCCTGAATATATATATATATATATATATATATATATATATATATATATATATATATATATATATATATATATATATATATATATATATATATATATATATATATATATATATATATATATATATATATATATATATATATATATATATATATATATATATATATATATATATATAAATGCAGAGATCATTCTTTGTAATTGCATCACGTAAGAACGGATGGACTAATTTACATGATTCTTTTTTTGTTTGATTAGTTTCTACCCCCACCGGGTTCGTAAATCAAAAAAATTAGATAAACTTACCGGAAAAATGGGAAAAAACAATAAAATTGTTTTGTATGGACAATGGAATTTTCCACTGAAAAAGACGCCAATGATTGCTAGATCTACGATTGATGTTTGGTGCGAAACGAGTTGCATAAGTATTTGACCGTCGAAGGAAAGAATACTAGATCGTTGAAAAAATCTTTTGGCGCGCAACAAGCTGTTTTGTGTGAAGATTCCACATGCATATTTGAGCCACGTGCTTAAATGGGTATCAAAGTTATTGCTTTATTGCTTGCCAAATTATGGCGAAATGCATATAACTGTTCTAGCTATATAATCGGTAGAATTTCTGATAGTGGATAGTGTACAATGGAGTCAGATGAGAATAATACAGAAAATTATTGAATGCATCAATGAAAAGATTGTGCTGTAGAATTTTTCTTGCATTTTGCTTTCAAACGATTTAGACTAAATTTAGATTACACTAAATTGCCATAATGAATTGAGACTGACATTTTATACTCTGTGAAGAATGTTCAAATTGGTAAGATCAATATCAAAATAAAATTGAAGCGAAGTCTCTTCAGCCAACCAAAAGTTTTACAGTATCTGAAAAATATTAATTTTCTAAATGCTTTAAATTTCGCGTGACATATTTTGGCAACTTGAACGTACAGAACAAGTTCTTAGCGAACTTTGCTCACAGCTGAACAAGGAGCGGCTTTAATGTTTGTTTCGCTGCATCGGGTGAACATTCAAGTGTGGACAATTCTTTAAATACAAGCTGTTTTGAATGATATTCATTAGCTTTGAATGCTGCTTAAGCAAATTACTTTCTGTTTTACGAGCTTTTGGCTACTTGAGCTAAATACAGATTGTCAGTTTCATGAATAACTTAATTTTTCTTATTATTTTGCGACTTCCCCACCGTTTGAAACCCCCTCACTTCCTTGGCCCCCTTCCTTGAACACCCCTTCTCCCTTGAACCCTCCTCCTTTGAACCATCCCTTGAACCCTCTCTTGAATAACCCCTCCCCCCATCCCTTGAACGATTCTTAAAATACTGAAGAGAAACGTTAACCACATAGTCGTTTGATAATTCTACCGTACGAAAACATAAATTTGAATTAAGATATTTGGGCGAGACGAAGTTCGACGGGTCAGCTAGTTATTAATAAAGCCGTTCGGCGCCAAACGAGCTAATTTGTGCAAAAATTTCACTGAGCCTACTTGATTCACGTATTTCTTTATTTCGAATCACATCTTCAATTAAGTAAGGGCGCCAAATGAACAGCATACAGGTTTCCATTTTCCGGTATATAAATTTGGGTTCAATACCGTGAAGTCAAATTATAAAACGACTATAAGATGATTAACGTTTTGCCTTTCTCATATAGAAAGGTTATGCAGTCACTTGAAAAACCGACCTGTGAAAATTGGCCCGGAGGGCCAAGTGTCATATACAATTGAACTCAATTTATCGAGCTGTGTGTGTGTATGTGTGTGAAATACTCTCACTAGGTTTTCTCGGAGATGGCTGAACCGATTTTGACAAACTTAGATTCAAATAAAAGGTCTCGTGGTCCCATACGGAATTTCTGAATTTTATCCGGATCCGACTGTACAATATTGTACACCGTCACTTAAACCGGCGAAACAAAAAACGTAAAAAATTTGCTAAACCTGTCTCAAAACTACACAAATCGATAGTCATTATCAGTGGGCAACTAAACAAACCAATTCCGGCTATCCTGGTTCCCGGTATCCGGTTCCGGAAGTACCGGAAATAGTGGTCATATATACCAAAATGGATCTCACTCACTTTTCTCAGTGACGGTTTGACCGATTTCCACAAACTTAGATTCAAATGAAAGGTCTTCCGGTCCCATATGGAATTCCTGAATTTCATCCGGATCCGACTTCCGGTTTCGGAGTTATAGGGTAAAGTGTGTTCAATATTGTACACCGTCACTTAAAACGGCGAAACAAAAAACGTAAAAAAAATTCTAAACTGGTCTCAAAACTACACAAATTGATAGTCATTAACGGTGGGCAACTAAACTAACCGATTCCGGCTATCCTGGTTCCCGGTATCCGGTCCCGGAAGTACCGGAAATAGTGGTCATATATACCAAAATAGATCTCACTCACTTTTATCACTGATGGTTTGACCGATTTCCACAAACTTAAATTCAAATGGAGTTATATGGTAAAGTGTGTTCAATATTGTACACCGTCACTTAAACTGGCGAAACATAAAACGTAAAAAAATTCGCTAAACTGGTCTCAAAACTACATAATTCGATAGCCATTATCAGTAAGCAACTAAACAAACCGATTCCGGCTATCCTGGTTCCCGGTATCCGGTTCCGGAAGTACCGGAAATAATGGTCATATATACCAAAATGGATCTCACTCACTTTTCTCAACGATGGTTTGACCGATTTCCACAAACTTAGATTCAAATGGAAGGTCTTCCGGTCCCATATGGAATTCCTGAATTTCATCCGGATCCGACTTTCCGGAGTTATAGGGTAAAGTGTGTTCAATATTGTACACCGTCACCCAAAATATTTTCGGATTGAACAAACATTTAAATCGTAATTTAGAGTGCGTACTAGCAGAGTTTGTGTGTCATGTTAGATGGTGGCCGTACGAATCGACTTTGATTATACCGGTTCTCGGGTTCCGGTGCCGGAAATGCATATAATAGTGAATCCACTTCCCTTTCTTAAGGATGACTTACGCAATCAAAGCACTGTTTTATTCTGTATGTTATGCGCAAACAATCTCTTGGTTTCTTTCGAAAATCGAAGAGAAAATTTTTAATAGAATACCACAATATTATATGTACATGTACATCATTACACTAGGTGGATTAAAACAAGTTTTTTTATGATTAGTTGTTTTCCTAAAATTACAGAAATGTGAATTGTATTTTCTTGATAGATATAATTATTGCTTTCACAATGCACTGAGACAACAGGATCAGCACGCCTCAGCTGCCACTTCAAATTAAGACCGTTAACTCAAACACCAAAACAGTTCGGTTCTCTACTTTTTGAAAGGATTTTTTGGACGGGATTTTGTGTATTTTTTTCTCGAAACGGCCTCCAAACTTCGTCAATTGCTTCAAATTGCAAGTTCAGTTATTTATTTGAGTCCAAACGTCTTCAATTGGCCCAAACGCAATTCGAATTATATCAACCCAGAAGATTCCGAAATTTCAAATTATTTGCATTTGAACAGTTTCGTCCGATGTACTCGAACCATCCCGTTTGCCTTCTGTTTTTAAATTACATCGATTGATCCGAGATTTGGGAACTAAATCGACATGTTATTCGAATGATTCACTCTCTAGCTCATACACCGTCAAACTGATTTTGTTGTATTTTGTTTAAATCATTTGGGACTTTTAAGAGCAGGTAAAAACTACTGTGTACGTGTGTGCCTGCAATGGGGGAAAAATGTTGAGATCGAATCAAAAACAATTGTCAGATGATTCATTTTTACAGAACACTCTACCATTCTACTTCACTAATCTCGAGCAATCATGAGGGTCGTTCGATTATTCTAATTTAAGAGTATTCGAAATAATTTCCATCCAAAGATAATTTTTGAGCTGTGACAAATTCACAGGGACAGCTACAGGTACAGAAATAAAAGGAACAAGTACAGAAGCTAAGTTCAGAAAAAAATAAAGAAGGTACAGGAACAAGTGCGGAAAGTACAAAACCAAGTACAGAAATGAGAGAAACAAGTAAAGGAAGTACTGACACAGTTGAGCGCAGAAAAAGGTAGAGAATGAGCAGATGGTACAGATATACGAGGTCTGTTCAAAAAGTTCCCGGAATTTTTTAATTGCGCGCGTCTGGAGAGTCCGGTGGCCAAAATTTTTTTTATTGTGTTGGTACATATGTCCCTAATGTATGGTGAAATTTTCAGCTGTATTCATTGTTTACATTCTGTTTTGTAGCGGCTGGTGTGGACGTGTTTTTTTGAGCTCGGCGATTTTTGTCTTGGTGACGTTGGGTGCTTCCACGTGGACGATTGTGCTTTTGTTTCGACATCATAACCGTACACCCATGTTTCATCACCAGTTATGACCCTTTCAAGTAAATTTGGAACGTCGTTGACGTCGTTTAACAGCTCCTGAGCGGTGGTAATGCGTTTGTTTTTTGATCAAAATTCAGCAGTTTTGGAACGAATTTTGCTGCCACTCGTTTCATGCCCAAAACATTTGAAAAAATATGATGGCATGAGCCAACTGATATGCCAACTTCATCAGAAACTTCTCTAATAGTGATTCGGCGATCACCCATAATCATTTTTTCCACTTTTCCCACATTTTCATCGATTATTGACGTGCTGGGTCGACCGGAGCGTTCGTCGTCTTCAACGTCTTCGCGGCCATCTTGGAAACGCTTATACCACTCGTAAACACTTGTTTTTTTCATAGCAGACTCACCGTAGGCTCTCTGTAACATTTCGCACAATTGGTTACACTTTATTTCATTTTTCACGCAAAATTTAATACAAATTCTTCAATTCTTCCATTGTTTAAACTAACAAAAATCGCCGAGCTCAAAAAAAACACGTCTAAACCAGCCGCTACAAGACAGAATGTAAACAATGAATACAGCTGAAAATTTCACCATACATTAGGGACATATGTACCAAAACAATAAAATAAAATTTGACCACCGGACTCTCCAGACGCGCGCAATTAAAAAATTCCGGGAACTTTTTGAATAGACCTCGTAAGTACAAAAGTTACAGAAAATACTGGAGCAGGTATATGTGGCATGATAATATTGACCCGACTAACCCAAACGAAATACTTTCCCACATTCCAGCATTCACACTAAGTTCCATGCTAGCCGGCCGTGCTACAACATATGCTGCACACCGCGAGCTAAGCAAGCTTCTCACACTATCCGCCAATGCGACATTTCTTTCCCTTGCGTAATGCGCTATAGGTTCAATCGCCTTCTTTTGCATTGATGTACCAATCGATATTCTCTCTCTTTTTCGTCTCTCCCGCTAACAAATTATTTAGCGAAAGTATCCTCCCACCTTTATGTACGTAGAACAGGCGGTAGGTTAGTTTAAGTTTAGAACTCCTCAATAAAATCATTCTTGGTAAAACAATTGAGAAAGAAGGTTTACTACTTTCTAATGTTCTTAATTAATGAACAAAAAAGAAACCAAAATAGAAATGTAAATGACAGTGTATCTCGTGCTTAAAATCACTTAATTAGGGTTATCTGTCGATGCGTCACTGAAATGGTTAATAAGCTATACGTGCAAACCAAAGTAAAGAACAAAAATAAATTACGTGATAAAAAAATTAAATTAACATATAGAACGTACAGGAACAAATGCTGAAACAAGCACAGAAAGTACAGGAAAAAACACACAAATTACAGAAACAAGCACACAAGGTACAAAATAAAGTGCAGACAATAGAGGAACAAGTACAGAAAGAATTGAAAGTTCAAAAGTTAATCGCAAATCTTGTCGAGACAACAATTTTGAATGGCAAATTAGAAGAAAAAAAAAGTTTTCATTCCACGCATTCCAATGATGCCAACTATCCATTCAGTAATAGCCGTTCAACCGAGAAGGTTGTGTATAGAAGCGTACAGTTTAATAACGCTGGTTGGTTTACACGCGTGAAATACGACAACGGTTGAACTACAGGTAGAGACCTGTTGGCAGCAGCCGTTAAAACGTATAATCGTGCTGCATAAGAGAGCCCTAGTGCTGGGCCAAGCTGGTGAAGGAAACAACAAAGGGCGTTTCCCAAGCTCTACCCAGGCCACAATATACAGCCACAAGTGCTGAGCAAGAGAGTGCAAAGGCATATCGAAGAAGGAGAGTGCAAAGGCACATAGACGCAGGAGAGTGCAAAGGCACACCGGTGCGAAGGCACTTCGGTGCAGAAGCATATCGGTGCGGAGCACAAGGAAGAAGGAGACAAGACAACTCGGTCTTTCCACTGCCATAGAAAACGCAGGTATACACCGGTGACCTGCGCTGGTTACCCCCACGAACGAAAAAATATCAGGAGAGCTCTTCTGGGCCTTGGATAGTCTTTTTTAGACGTATATCAAAGCCATTAAACATTTTACAAATTTCTAAAGGTTTGACATCACGGTTCTCTTCAATCAAAGAGATCATAAAAGTGAATAACGATAAAATTCGTGTTGTAGTAAATAATTTGAAACACGCGAATGATATTGTCTCTTCGGAACATTTCACTAGAGAGTATAAAGTTTACATACCCTCCAAAGATGTTGAAATTGACGGTGTTGTTACCGATGCGAGTCTTTCGGTAGATGATTTACTCAAGCATGGTGTTGGTCGTTTCAAGAACTCCATGCTTGAGGGTGTGAAAATACTGGAGTGCAAACAACTGTACTCAGTACTTCATGAAGAGGGAAAAAAAGTTTATCACCCATCAGACTCGAGTGACATTTGCCGGGTCTACGTTGCCGTCCCATGTCTATGTCGATAAAACTCGCCTCCATGTTCGGCTTTTTGTTCCAAATGTAATGAATTGTACGAACTGCAAAAAATTCGGCCACACAGCTACTTACTGTAGTAATAAACCAAAATGTATAAAGTGTGAAGGGCCTCATAAAGATAATGATTGCAACAAGGAAATTGAAATATGTATTTATTGTGGGGATAGTCCTCATGATGATATTTCAGTATGCACTACATTTAAAGTGCACAAAGACAAAATTAAGCTTTCTTTAAAAGCACGGTCTAAGCGCACATATGCAGAAATGCTTAAAACGGTCATTGATGTCCCCCCTTTGAAAACAGAAAACGGGTTTTCAAATCTAGAGGAACCAGAGGACTCTGACGAAAATAGTGAAGGTAATTCGTTTATCACTACCCAAGGGTCAGTTAAGAGAAAGAAGTCTTCCTCCAAATTACCAAAAAAGACACCTAAAATTTCATCTTCAAAAAAAGATCCCCGTGTTAAACAAAAGTCAAAACCAAAGACTGTGCCTCCTGGTTTGTCAAATTCACAAATCAATCCAGGATTTAGCACAGAAAAAGATAATAATCCTGTGGGCTCCATTTCACAGCCACCAACAGGATTATTGAAGTTTTCGGAAATTGTAGAATGGATTTTCTCAGCATTTAATATATCTGAACCCTTAAAGACCCTCATAATGGCATTCCTTCCAATAGCTAGAACCTTTTTGAAGCAGTTATCAGCTCAATGGCCAATTGTCTCAGGTTTTGTATCTTTTGATGGATAATTTATCACCCGCCGCAAATGATACAATCACTGTCCTGCAGTGGAATTGTCGAAGCATCATGCCAAAACTTGATTCATTTAAAATCTTATTGCATAGTCAAAAATGTGATGTATTTGCTTTATGCGAAACATGGCTTACTTCAAACATAGCCTTAAATTTTAAAGATTTTAACATTATACGTCTCGATAGAGACTCTCCGTATGGTGGAGTGCTATTGGGAATTAGGAAATGCTATTCCTTTTATAGATTAAACATCCCTTCAACATCTAGTATAGAAGTTGTTGCTTGCCAAATAAACATTAAAGGCAAAGATATTTGCATAGCTTCGGTTTATATTCCTCCAAAAGCACAAGTTGGACAGCGACAGCTTAATGAAATGGTTGAAGCCCTTCCTGCTCCACGATTGATTCTGGGGGATTTAAATTCGCACGGTATTATGTGGGGTTCCGTTTACAATGATAACAGATCATCTTTAATACAAAACATTTGTGGCAATTTTAACATGACCGTTTTAAATATGGGTAGCATGACACGGATCTCAAGACCTCCTGCACGCCTAAGTGCATTAGATCTATCTCTTTGCTCAACATCAATTCGACTAGATTGCACCTGGAAAATATTGCCTGATTTACACGGTAGCGATCATTTACCAATCATCATCTCAATTAGCAGTAGCAATTGCATTGCTACTTCAGCTAGTATTCCATATGATTTGACAAAAAATATCGACTGGATTAAATACCAAAGTAGTATCTCTAGTATTTTGAATTCAATGGAAGAGCTCCCTCCACTTGAAGAATATGACTTCCTCGTTTGTTCGATTCTGGAGGCCGCAGAACAATCCCAAACTAAACGCTTTCCTGGGCCAACGACTAACAGAAGGCCTCCCAACCCCTGGTGGGAAAAAGAGTGCTCAGAGGCCAAACTCGCAAAACAAATTGCTTGCAAGACGTTTCTAAAACGGGGAGGAGGAACTCCTCAGAATTTTGAAAAACTTATGGTTTTAGAAACCAAGTACAAGAGCATACTTCGAGCCAAAAAATGTAGCTATTGGAGACATTTTGTCGAAGGTTGTGTGATGAATACTCGAACCGATGGATATTTGACTTTGCTAGGAAAGTTTGCCCAGATTCTGTTCCTACGCAGGACATTATTCGGGGATCTCCTCCTAATAATGATTTTATCAATAACCCATTTTTAATGATGGAATTTTTCATAGCACTCATGTCTTGTAACAATAACGCTCCTGGGTTGGACAGAATTAAATTCAACTTGGTGAAGAATCTGCCCGACCTCGCTAAAAGACGTTTGTTGGAATTGTTCAACAAGTTTCTTGAGCAAAATATTGTTCCACCTGACTGGAGACAAGTGAAAGTTATCGCCATTCAAAAGCCGGGGAAACCAGCTTCCAATCACAACTCTTATAGACCCATTGCGATGTTGTCCTGCATCAGAAAATTGTTCGAAAAAATTATTCTACGACGTCTCGACCCTTGGGTCGAGACGAACGGTTTGTTGTCAGATACTCAGTTTGGCTTCCGTAGAAATAAAGGGGCGAATAATTGCCTTGCATTACTTTCGTCTGACATCCAAATTGCCTTCGCTCAAAAACAACAAATGGCATCTGTATTTTTAGACATTAAAAGAGCATTTGATTCAGTTTCCATTGATGTTCTTTCAGATAACCTCCACCAACATGGACTCCCAGCGGTTATAAATAATTATTTGCACAACCTTTTGTCAGAGAAACGCATGCATTTTTCCCATGGCAATTTGGCAACATTCAGAATTAGCTACATGGATCTACCGCAAGGCTCATGCCTCAGCCCGCTACTTTATAATTTTTACGTGAATGACATTGACAGCTGTCTAGTATCCCCATGTACCCTAAGACAATTGGCAGATGATGGCGTGGTTTCAGTTACTGGACCCAAAGCTATTGATCTGCATAAACCATTGCAAGATACCTTAGATAACTTGTCCGTTTGGGCTGTTAATCTAGGTATCGAATTCTCTGCGGAGAAAACAGAGTTAGTCGTCTTTTCAAGAAAGCATGATCCCGCGCAGCTTCAGCTCCATATGATGGGAAGAATGATCCAACAGGTTTTAACTTTTAAATAGCTCGGGGTGTGGTTCGATTCCAAATGCACGTGGGGAGGACACATTAGGTATCTGATAACAAAATGCCAGCAAAGAGTAAATTTTCTTCGAACGATAACAGGATCTTGGTGGGGTGCTCATCCGCAAGATTTAATAAAATTGTATCAAATAACGATACTTTCAGTGATGAAATATGGATGCGTTTGTTTTCGTTCCGCTGCAAACTCTCATATTATCAAACTTGAGCGAATTCAGTACCGTTGTTTGCGAATTGCCTTAGGCTGCATGCATTCGACACAAACATTGAGTCTTGAAGTTCTGGCGGAAGTTCTTCCATTAAAAGATCGATTTTGGGAGCTTTCATCACGCCTTCTAATAAGATGTGAGGTGCTGAATCCCATGCTAATTAATAATTTCGAACGACTAGTCGAGCTTCGGTCTCAAACAAAATTCATGACAGTATATTTTAATCACATGTCACAGGAAATCAACCCATCAAGATATATTCCTATCCGTGACAGCCCCCTAAATGTCCCTGACTCAACTTTATTTTTCGCTACATCCATGCAGCGCGAAGTGCGTGGAATCCCGGATCATCTACGCTCGACGGAAATCTCAAAAATATTTTCAAGTAAGTTCAGGCATATTGACTCTTATAAAATGTTTTACACGGACGGATCGCGAATTGAAGAAGCGACAGGGTTTGGTATGTTCAACAATAATGTTTCGGCATCATTCAGGCTTCAAGAACCTGCATCTGTTTATATAGCAGAGTTAGCAGCAGTTCATTATAGTTTGAGTGTAATCGTCACATTATCTCCAAACCATTATTTCCTCCTCACAGATAGTCTGAGTGCAATTGAAGCCATTCGCTCAAACATGACTGGCAAGACTGAACCGTTTTCCTGGGCAAAATAAAACAGTGCCTGAACGACATATTGAACAATAATTATCTAATCACTATAGTTTGGGTCCCGGCTCATTGCTTCATTCCTGGCAATGAAAGAGCCGATATTTTAGCCAAACGTGGTGCTATTGAGGGTGAAATTTTTGAGAGACCGAGCTTTCAACGAATTCTATAGCTCGTCTCACCAAAGAACACTTGCCAGCTGGCAAGCTTCTTGGGATAAAGATGATCTGGGTCGGTGGATGCACTCAATTATTCCTAAAATATCGACAAAGGCATGGTTCAGGGGACTGGATGTGAGTAGGGATTTCATTCGTGTGATGTCCAGACTCATGTCCAATCACTACACGTTAGACGCACATCTTTTTCGAATTGGGCTCTCCGAGACTAATTATTGTGCTTGTGGCGAAGGTTATCGGGATATTGATCATGTCGTTTGGACATGCGTGGAGTATCGTGATGGCAGATCTCAACTAATAAATTCTTTGCGTACCCAAGGTAGACTATCCAATGTCCCAGTTCGAGACATTCTTGCTTGTCGTGACCTTCCATACATGAAACTTATTTATCATTTCATAAAGAAAATTGGAGTTTCAATTTATTAAAGGCCCCTTCTAATACTTAGCTCTGATTCCAGCTGCGTCCATGAGTTCAACCAATAGCTAAATTAGAATAGAAATTATGTAATGATACAAACAAACTCGAAACAGTTTATGAAATTATCAACAAAATGTCTGAAAATAACAGCTTATTTTATAATTTATAGATGTTAATCGTTTGGTTCAAATAATATTTTCGTGTAGATTTCATAATTAATGACGAGTTACCTAAGATGATATTTAAGTAATAAGAGGAATATGTTTTAATAAATTCATATCGTTGTTACTATGTTAGAATTAAATTAGGATAAGAATTTTATGTAAAAGTGATGCTACGGCGAAGAAAAACTTATGTAAACTGCCTTAAGAAATAAACATATTTATGAAAAAAAAAATGATGCCAACTACTATGCCATTTCAATTTGAACGTCATTATCTCATCCGTTTAACTTTTCTATTACCGTCAATAACCGTTATGAGTCAGTTCGTGCTGGCATCTCATCAGACACGGTCGACAATTGCTTACGGTCGAGACGATAGAAACAAAGACAATACAGTGTAGTGAACAATAGAGTATACGAAATGGGCAAATACGATTTAACAAAGCCTGAAACTTGGCCTACAAGGCCAAATTCAATTTGTATTGATTTCAAGCGCTGCAAAGTTAGGCCAGCAGCAACCGAAATTGAAATCTTGCTTAAGGAACGAATGCATCTAAACGTTACTGATGTAAGTGAGATTCAATTCAACAAGGCGTCTAACTGTGTGTACATTATGTTCAAACGTGAAAAAGATGCAATTGCATTTGCTTCCGTTAATAACGGGGTGCATAGTATTGATCATGACAATGGTAAATATAAAATCCCTGTGTACATGGTGGACAATGCCATAGAAGTACGCGTGCATGACCTTCCCCCGCAGACCAGCGAGGGGTATGTTCGGGAATGTATGTCACAGTACGGTGAAGTTCTTTCCATCGAAAAGGAAGTATGGCGGAATTTTTTCCCGGGTATCCGGAATGGCGTGCGAGTGGTACGTATGCAACTACGTAAAGCAATTCCATCTTACATCATTTGTGGTCAAGACGGGATGCATCCGTGTAAAACGTTGATTACGTATGAAAATCAATTGGTTACATGTCAGTTTTGTGAACAACCTGCGCACTACGGCAAACCTTGCACTGAAACTGCGAAAACAAACAAAACAAACAAAAACAAGGACAACCACCCAACAACGGAAACTAGTGAGCGCAGTACTTCTGCTGTACCATCAAACCCACCAACAACTGCAATTAATGCACAACAAGGCGCATCTACAGCAACTAACAACCAACCCAAGAATGCGAATTACAAGGAAAACGAAGAAAAAACGGAAACCAACAACGATACCACCGATGCGGCAATGGAGGACGAGACGAGCCACGAACAAAGTGCCCCTCACTCATCGCAAGATAAAAATGGAAGCTCCTCTCCCCCTAGAAAAAGGGTGACAACGAGATCCAACGGTAAAAAAATAATTTTATCTAATAAAAACATGGCTCATTCGGCCACGTAAAGCTTGTACGCAAATTGGCCTGAATAAAAAAGTTTTTATAAAAAAAAAAAAAAACCGTTATGAGTCTGTAGCGTAAATTTAGAGTTTTTTTTTCGGATGGTAAATTGTACGCTGCCTGTTTGCGTTTCGGTAAACCATCGGTTTAATATATTTTGTGCTGTTGTCCGCGATATAAAAAGGTTGGGACCACTGTCATAGAGCATTATAATGATATTTTTCTTCAATAATCATTAAAATTGATAAGTAGTTTTGATTTTCTACATCTTATCTAATATTATTGCGCTACGAAGTGTGCAGGGGTCCGCTAGTAATATTATAAGAAAATTCCGACAAAAATCGATGCAATCTTCAATTGAATCGATTCTCTCTCTGTATTAGTTAGTAAGTTAGTATATAAGTTCCCTTTCCCCATTACACAATACAAGTAGGTTTAGAATTTTCCCTACACAAAAATCTCAGAATTGCGGAAGCAAATGAAGTCCTCATGGTAATAACCAAATCATGTATATAATTGGTCTGAAAAGTCACCACTTGTGGCTGAACACCCAATTTAAATCTTAATAATTTAATTTTAACTCATATTACAATAAATAGTTATTTAAAAAAATAAAACTGCCTGAAACGAGCACGCCGAGCTGTCTCAGCTCTTGAAATACATTGTGTTGATGTTCAGCTGTTGAAATACATTGCCCTTTAATTATGAAGAAAATTTCTTGAAAACAAACTTTTCTTTCTATTGAATTTTATTGATCGATCGATTCATAGAATATCGATTAAAAAACACGGATCCGTTCTGCATGGTACTCACCATGACTCATGATCACACCACCAGGAGCATTGAATGTTACGCTTCGTGCCCGTGTTGAAAAACAAACACCGAACGCAGCAGAAAAAGCACCCGTAGCGGTGGTCGTGTAATTGCCAAGCAACGGTGTTTGGATTTTCGGGTAGCACTGAAGTCGAGTATCCCTGACTTCGGCAAACACCGAAGCCGAGTGTTTCCGATTTTGTCTTATACGTTGTGTAACGACCGTGATCGTTACAGTTAATTCACGCAATTTCATTTCATTCATTACGCGCGCATTTCTTCAAACTTGTCTACAAAGACGCACATGAGCATCTTTGGTTCAAAATTCAGAACTGTACAACAGATATATTGTACACCATAGACGAAGAGTAAACATAACTCCAAGCGATAATAAATAAAACATACAGAGCCTTGTCATAAACGCAAGTCAAATATAGCATTGCAATGAGGCAATATTTAAATAGGTTGGTTAGTCCCGAATAAACATCATTTGTTTATTACGTATTTCTTTCCTCTCAAGTGGATTAGATTTGTATGAACGGCACGCTGTTAGGACTCAGTGCCTGATAATTTTATTGCTCTACTCAGACCCAAAGCAAAGAAGAGGGCTGACCGAACTAGCTCGACAGGTTCCATAGGCAAGTCAATGATTAGAAAAGGGACGCAATATTGTATTTGGTCACGATGTTCGGTAAAGCCAACATATGAACGTATTGTACGATCGTACACCAGATTTAGTTTTCTATCTCACTTTAGATAGGAAATATAGGAGTACTAGATTAAGTGAAACATGTATATAAACCCTTAAATTTAATATAATTAAATCAGTGTCAGTCTAAGCCCATGACGGTGTCAGTGTTATTCATCCGAAAACAACCTCTGCACTATCCGAAAGCTCATTTAGAAGTGCAACTTGGCAATTCTGACTAGGGTACTGAATGTAGTACTCCTTGATCAAACTACAAGTCCACAAAATCTAAAAAGGCGCAATTCTAACAGTTAGCGTGATGTTTCTTCTTTCATTCGCGGGAGAACCCACAAGTGCGGCTAACACTTTGCTTGTACTATAATCGCCTATACCACCACGGCATGACGAAAAATGCGTTTGAATGATTCATACTTTTTTCATCGATACGCGTTTGATTGAATTCAATTGATTGACAATTTAACCAACGCATGGGTACCCTTCGGTGCCTTCGCGAAATTCGAAACACTCGGCTCCGGTGTTTAACGAAACTGAAAACACGCGGTTTCGGTGTATGCCGAAACTTGAAACACCAGTGCCGAAAATTAAACAGCGCCACGAGCACCGTGGCTTCAGATATTGGGTTTCGTGTTTCTTTTTGTGCACTGGCACGCAATGACATTCATAATACACGCGGTGTCGGTGGTTATATGAAGCACGCGGTGCAGTGCAGTGTTTGGACATACCTGGTCGCGCGGCGGTACATTTGGGAAGCCTGTTCAAAACACGATTAACACGTCAAACTTGTCCGTTCGCTTGAGAAGATGCTGTTGCAACTTTAAAGTGATCGATTCTGTTATTCAACCGATAAGCACTGAACTCCATGAATATGAAACAAGGACCACGATCACTGATGACTGATGAGTATTTGTCAAGACATGCACATACTTTGTTTCATTCGGAAGAATACATTTGCAATCATCGCTACAACATAGAATATGCAAAGAAACATGTTGCATCGCGTTGCAACATGTTTTGAACGTCTTGCTCGCATGCTGCTCATCTACCACATCACGTAAGTCAAAGGGGGCTACATCGACATACATCGCTATCAATCCTAGTTAGAGGATCACAAAGAAGACCTACGAACCTTTTGTGTTTAAGTTTAAAATTCTGTGTCATTCAATCCAAACTAAAAGAAAAAAGTAAAAGAAGAAGGTAGTCTACGTTTCTGGAGGTCAAATTCCAAAAAGTTTTCTTCGAATACCAGTGACGAAGCAGATGTAGCCAGACACTGTGCTCGATTCGTTGATAACAGAGCGTTCGGAGACCCTGTTTCTCCACCTCTGGTCATTCCCTAAGTTCTGCAGTCCGGTGCTCGTTCTTTCATTTGGAACATTGGTCCTTCGAACCGCTTCATTATCAGTTCCAGACTTTTTAATCATGAAATCATGAACCATGTTTTCTTATGAAATTTCATGAGCAAAATAATTGAAATCATGGAAATTTTCATGGAAGATGTATTATTGTTCATGATATCAATCATTTTTCTCATGAAATCATGACTTATTATTCATGATAGACATTATTCATGATTTTTAATCATGGTACCGGAAGTGGATTTTTATCAGGAATATTGTCTTTTCCACATCAAGCTAACGGCCATTCTTTCCAACGGTGAAATGGATGAACACGAAGAAAACTACGCGTTTTTTTAGGGAATTTATCACCAAGTGTTGATCACATTGAAATACACATTGAAACATTTATCATGGATGCAAAGAAAACAACTGAGTCAGCTCCACCGCAAGTAATCATCCATCTGCAACCACTCAATGCTCCGATTCTGACATTTGATGGCCGTATTGAAAATTGGCCAAAATTGGCTACCTTCCTCGACATCTTGGCTCAATCCAACGATAGTGATGCCATTAAATTATACCATCTGGATAAATCACTCATTGGCTCTGCCGAAAGAATCCTAGATGCTAAAACCGTAAATGAAAACAACTACACTCACACAAAATTTACAACAGAGTCGCATTGAGAGCTCCGTCGATTATTGAATGACTGTACGAAGCACATTGAGAATCTTCGCTATTTGAAGCAAGAACTGACTTGAATCTCAGAGTTAATTGTATTACATCTGATTGCTGCCACTCTAGTTTGGGAATACACGCAAGCAGTGGGAAGCAACTATTCAACGAGGAGAGCTAATTTAGTTATGAAAATACTATTGATTTTCTGAAAAAAACAATGCAATATTTTGCAGAATTGTGAGGGTGCATTTTAACCAAGTACCCGATTTCTACAAACGCAAATATTTCCAGTTTCTGAAAGAACTATCACGGTAAAAACACTTGCTGCAACGGATGTAGAAACCATTATGTGATATATGCAAAGGCTCTCTTAAAAACTTCCAATGCGAAACATTAAAGAATATGAGCGTCCCGCAACGTGTCGAAACAGCACGGTCAGTCGGCCAACTGCTTACGCAAGGGTCATCGTCTAAAGGATGGTCCATCTGATCGAAAATGCCAGAAATGTCTTTAAAGACACCATACTCAGCTATACGATGACAACGAACCGAAATCAATGAAGGCTCAACAAGAAGACCTACCAAACACAAATAATCATCAACTGAACCCGAATTCTGCATCTCTCTTCTCACCAAACGTTGAAGTAAGAACCACCAGCAACGCAGTTGCAATAACATGTTCAATCAACGAATTGAAACCCAGACGGTTCTTAACCGCTATAAGGATAGGTGGCCTTAATCGGTGTGTCTGGCCGAAAATAGTTCTTAGGCTTTCATCCTTTGGGTTATTTTTCAGAAAGTTTTTTTTTTTTTTTTTTAAATAACTATTGGAATATGAGTTAAAATTAAATTATTAAGATTTAAATTGGGTGTTCAGCCACAAGTGGTGACTTTTCAGCCCTGTTATATATATATATATATATATATATATATATATATATATATATATATATATATATATATATATATATATATATATATATATATATATATATATATATATATATATATATATATATATATATATATATATATATATATATATATATATATATATATATATATATATATATATATATATATATATATATATATATATATATATATATATATATATATATATATATATATATATATATATATATATATGATTTGGTTATTACCATGAAGACATCATTTGCTTCCGCAATTCTGAGATTTTTGTGTAGGGAAAATTCTAAACCTACTTGTATTGTGTAATGGGGAAAAGGAACTTATATACTAACTTACTAACTAATACAGAGAGCGAATCGATTCAATTGAAGATTGCATCGATTTTTGTCGGAATTTGCTTATAATATTATGTGACATAACATCTAATGGTTCTATATTTGTGAGTCTGTGTAACTCATTTGTACTAAACCAGGGAGGACGCTTCAGAATCATTTTCAGAATTTTATTCTGAATCCTTTGAAGCGTTTTCTTCCTGGTGGAACAACAGCTTGACCAAATTGGTACCGCATAAAGCATGGCTGGTCTGAAAATTTGTTTATAAATTAACAATTTGTTTTTTAGACAGAGCTTAGAATTTCTGTTTATAAGAGGATATAAACATTTAATATATTTATTACACTTTGCCTGGATTCCTTCAATGTGATCCTTGAAAGTGAGTTTTTTGTCATACGTTAAACCTAAGTATTTAGCTTGATCAGACCATGTCAATTCCAAGCCATTCAATTTGAGAATGTGATTATTTTTTGGTTTAAGAAAAGAAGCTCTTGGCTTGTGAGGAAAGATAATTAATTGCGTTTTTGCTGCATTTGGTTTAATTTTCCATTTTGACAGATAATCACTGAAAATATTTAAACTTCTTTGTAGGCGACTGCAGATCACTCTTAGATTTCTACCTGTGGCTAACAGACTTGTGTCATCACAGAATAGCGATTTCTGACAACCAACGGGTAGATTTGGAAGATCAGAAGTGAAAATATTATACAAGATTGGAGCTACACTCGAACCCTGCGGAACACCGGCTCGTACGGGTAGCAATTCAGATTTACAATTCTGATAGCTAACCTGAAGAGTACGATCAGTTAAATAATTTTGAATCATTTTGATCAAATAAATAGGAAACTGGAAATCAGACATTTTTGCTATTAAACCTTTGTGCCAAACACTGTCGAATGCTTTTTCTATGTCTAGAAGAGCAACTCCAGTGGATAACCAAGAAGATTTATTTGATTTTATCATGTTCGTTACTCTGACAAGTTGATGAGTAGTTGAATGTTCATGACGAAATCCAAACTGCTCTGGTAAAAAAATTGAATTCTCATTTATATGAGTCATCATTCTTAACAAGATAATTTTTTCAAAAAGTTTACTGATAGAAGAAAGTAAGCTAATTGGGCGATAACTTGATGTTTCTGCTGGGTTTTTATCAGGTTTTAGGATAGGAATTACTTTAGCGTTTTTCCATCTTTTTGGGAAGTAAGCTAATGAAAAACACTTGTTGAAAATTTTAACCAGGAGTCTCAAGGCAACATCGGGAAGATTTTTAATAAGAATATTAAAAATTCCATCATTACCAGGAGCCTTCATGTTTTTAAGTTTTCTAATAATTGATTTAATTTCATCAAAATTCGTCTCAATAATGTCATCGTGTGAGTGAGACTTCATTTTCAATAGGACTCACAACGTTCAAATTAAAATTGTGGACACTCTCGAACTGCTGAGCAAGTATTTGAACTTTTTCGCCATTTGTAAGAAGTATTTGATTTCCTTCCTTGAGAGCAGGAATAGGTTTCTGAGGTTTCTTAAGAACCTTAGAAAGTTTCCAGAAAGGTTTAGAATATGGTTTAATTTGTTCAACTTCTTTAGCGAAATTTTCATTTCGCAAAAGAGTAAATCTATGTTTAATTTCTTTTTGTAAATCCTTAACTATGTTTTTCATAGCAGGATCACGAGAACGTTGATATTGTCGTCGACGAACATTCTTCAACCGAATGAGCAGTTGAAGATTGTCATCGATGATAGGAGAATTTAATTTAGTTTGAGCTTTGGGAACTGAAAGATTTCTAGCTTCGATAATATAATGATTCAAATTATCAATTGCTGTGTGGATATCCGCAGAATTTTCTAAAATAGTTTCATGATCCACATGATTTTCAATGTGAGATCTGTAATCCAACCAATTTGCTCTATGATAGTTGAAAATAGAACTAATTGGATTAATTATAGCTTCGTTGGAAAGTCTGAATGTTACAGGAAGATGATCTGAGTCAAAATCAGCATGAGTAATCGGTTCACTACAAATGTGACTTTGATCTGTTAGAACCAGATCAATTGTAGACGGGTTTTTCACGGAAGAGAAACAAGTAGGATTACTGGGATGAAGAACTGTAAAGTAACCAGCTGAGAGTTGATTATGAAGTATTTTACCATTACTGTTATTTTGCCTACAATTCCACTGGACATGCTTAGCATTTAAGTCCCCTATTACGGAAAATTTCGATCGATATCTTGTAAGTTTTTGCAAATCGCCTTTAAAGAAATTTAATTGTTCGCCGGTGCATTGGAATGGCAAATATGCTCCAGCGATGAAATAAATTCCATGAATGGTTTCAACTTCGATTCCCAAGCTTTCAATAACTTTAGTATTGAAAGAAGGTAAAATTCGATGTTTAATTTGCCGTTGGACAAAAATGGCAACTCCACCACCAATTCAAGTAAACCTGTCAAATCGATGAACCACATAATGTGGATTACTTTTCAATTTTACATTTGGTTTAAGAAAAGTTTCTGTCACAATGGCAATATGAATTTTGTGAACTTTGAGAAAATTATAAAATTCATCTTCACTCGATTTCAAAGATCGAACATTCCAATTTAAAATATTCAAATAATTATTTAACATCACTGTTAAATTTTAAATTCATTATAATATTATTTGCAAATTTCCATCCGATTTGAAATGCTTCAAAAAGTGATGAAGTCGAATTCATTTGGATGATCATTTGAAAAAGTTGATCTTGTAGGTAGATCATTTTATTTTCAGTTATATCGCCTAAATCGACTTCATTTAAAGAAGCGAATGGCATTGAAGGAATATTTGTAGGTAGACTGCCATTAGAAGAAGATGATTTGGCCGGTCTACCTATTAATAAATTGTTTTCGTTAGAAGAAGAACTGCAAGGCGGTCCTGTGTTTTGATTATTTACATTAGAAGAAATAGGAGATAGATTTCTACCTAATATACCAGCATAACTGACATTAGAAGAAGATGATGACGAGGTCGATCTACCTGTCAATAAATTGTTTTCGTTAGAAGACGAATTGGCAGGTGCCTTAGAAGAATTTTCAGGTATGTTCTGTAAATTTAAGGTCGTTGATTTGACTTGTTGTCTAAGCGAACTAGCGTTTAAAATTTTTTCCCTGACAGGACATTTCAAATAATTGGATTTATGATTTCCATTGCAATTTGAACATGAAAATTTATCAGTGGTTTCATTCATTGGACAAACGTCTTTCGAATGCGATTTACCACAATTCAAACACCGTATATCCATATGACAATTTTTGGTTCCATGACCGAAGCCTTGGCAACGACGACATTGCGTTAAGTTTGCAATACGATTATGCCGTTTATAATGTTCCCAATGAATTTTAATGTGGGAAATGAAACGTACTTTTTCTAAAGTTTTCAAATTGTTTACATCACTTCGATTGAAGTGTATTAGGTAAAGTTCATGGGAAATTCCAGAGCGTGGTTTAGAAGTACCATTCGCTCTTTTTTTCATAAGTATTACTTGGGAAGGGGCAAAACCAAGCAATTCTTTTAGTTCATTTTTAATTTCATCAATACTTTGATCATTTGATAATCCTTTCAAGACAGCCTTGAAGGGTCTGTCTGATTTTATATCATATGAATAAAATTTATGAAGTTTTTCGAACAAATATCGAATAAGACGTTCGTAATCTTCCAATCCATCCACCAAGACTCGACATTCTCCTCTTCGTCCGATTTGAAATGAGACTTTTACTTCCGGGAGAAAAGTAGAAAGCTCAGTACGGAATGCTTTGAAGTCGGAAATCATCACCGTCACTGGTGGCATAGATTGATGTTTCTTCCCAGAACGACAAGCGTCCATTTTGGGAATTTTTGAAGAATTTTCTTCTATGTCGCTACAATCGGATTCAGGAAGAATCTCGTAAATATTGTTAGACGGCATAGGATCAACGGAAGGGAAATCCGTCCGTTGTCTTTTATTTTTACATTCAGATTCTATAAGATCGTGAATGTTATTAGAAAAATGTTGAATAACGGATTGTGATTTATTCCGTATTGAATTATTTTTAGCCTTAGGCTTGTTGCCTTTCCGGTTGGACGCAGGCATTTTTGAAATTAATGAAATTTTAAATTAAATTAACTAGGCTAAATTAGTCTTCGATTAGACTCCTAGCTAGCCTTAAAAAAGGCTGATTAATTTCTTAGTCACTCTAATATCACTCTTTGTATCACTTAGTTAGTGATTCAGGTAGCCTTGAAAAAGACTGAAGCCTTGAATCAATGAAACTCTAGGTAGCCAGAAAAAAAATTCCAGGAGCCAAGAGCTATACGCGTGCGGTGCGAACGACTGTTCAACACCGACTGTGATTTTTCAGAAAGTTCTTTTGTGTTGCAGGAGTGTGGTAGTGCCGCCTTGAATAGGTATTCGGGTCAGCTGCGGTCTTGTCTCTTTCTATAAGTGCACCATGGTCGGTGCCTTGTGTGACGAAATATTGTTTGTGTGTGCGATATTGGGATAAGTGATTTAGTATATCTTTCCGTACGTTGTCTGTGGCAGAGTGCCCTGCGCTTCGGCAGCGCTTCTCAAAGTACCAGTTGTGTGCTGGGGGCTCTCGTTGTGCGCGAACTGTATACCAGCAGTAAGTGCGAAAGCGTGAGTTCTTTTGAGTGGATGTGATGTGATTTGTTGACGGTGCTCTGTTCGTGGCCAGTGGTTCTGTTTCCTCGACTAATAGCGATTGCTCACTTGGCTGCTGAGGTTGAGTGAGACGGATTTAACAGACTGATAGGACGATCTCCGTGTACCATCCGTAAGCATTTTTTTTCAATTGGTAGTCACAGTGTGGTTCTGTAGTGGTGGTGCTGTTGATGGTCTGACACGCCGCATGCTGCATGTTTACTCAAGGTAGGTGTTGCTTCATTTATTCTGTGAACAACTGGACTGTGCCTGCACCCGAGTTGGGCGGTTTGTCCGCTTCGACAGTTTATTCATATTTACTTTACAATATATATTATTTTTTATTAGTTGTTTTTTCCCTCTAAAGGTTTTTTTACCTTTTTGATGTGCATCTTTTAGATTTAAATAATTGTTATAACTATTTCATTTTGTCTCATTATTTGTTTCCTCCTTTTTGCTTCGTGCCCGATCTAGTATTGGAATATATAAATGGATTGTGAAGACGTGAATTATGATGATACTTGTGGCATTTGTCATCAGGAAGATACCAACAAAAGTGACCTTCTCACTTGCATGTACTGCTTTTCCTCTGTCCATCTGAAATGCCGTGGCATTACAGGTGTTGCAGCCAGGCGAGCTAAGCAGCATCCCTATTTTTGTTCGATAAAATGTTCAGATATTTATAAACGAATTGTTGATATGCAGAAAAATGAAAAATCTCTCATATACTCAATAACTAGCAAACTTAATACCACTATATCAAATGCTGTATCTGCACAAATGCAACATGTACGGGAAGAGGTCAAAACCATAACTAATGCTGTGGATTTCAAAGATTTGAAGACTGAGAATGCTCGCCTGTAATTAGAAATTGAAAAATTAAAACAACCGCAGTCATCACTGACAGCTATTGTGAATAAACATGAAATGAATTTCGATAGAAAAAATAAAATGTCAGTTGCAAACAACGCGATGGTACTTGGATTGTCCTCTTTCCCCAATGAAAATGTTACGGATCTTGTGTTGAAAACTTTTTAATGTATCGGTGTAAATATGTCTCAGGTCTGTATTGTCTCCTCGTACAGGTTATATCCGAACAACAAATATAATAATGCTGTTGTTCCAATTAGAGTTGCTTTCAAAACGGAAAGTATGAAAGATGCGTTGCTGAATAAGAAGCAGGAGTATGGTATCCATGGAAGTTGACCATCAATGTCAACTTCCCTCTCTGAGCAGCCTAGATAGCCGTGTAGTGTCGGTAGCGGTTTCCTAACTGGCTAAGAATAACACTACGGTCCACCTGCACCGTTGGTATAAGTCCACCAAACAGGTAAGCCGTGTGACATCCGGCGGAATTATTTTTTACAAAGAATTTATGCACTGGTTTCCTGTTCCATGTCGTAAAAAGCCACAAAAATAGGAACTCCTAAGTCAAGGTGTATTTGCGTGCCTGACTGAATGGCTGCAGGAGGTTAAACAATGCAGTCGTGAACGGAATATCTTGGGGTTTTCCCTTACTGTGTTAAGCAAATCTCTGGCACAGTGGACGACTTCTTTCTTCGCAACTCGTGGGATTAAAATGATTAAAACATTTAAAAAAATCCTTACATGGTTCGCTATAGGCGATTATAAGCCAATATATTTGGTTTCTTCTAGTTGTTGTACGATAAGTGCTGGAGATGGAGTGTTCATTACTCTAATTGATAATGGTTAGAGTGGCACAAATCAATCTCCAGCATAAACGTACAGCAACTATAAATCTATCCAGACTTCTACAAGAAGGTAAAGCTTGTATAGCTTTGGTTCAAGAACCATATTTCCAAAATGGAAACTTCTACGTTGGAAAATTGTTAAACCCAGTCTTTGTTGCCTTCAATAAGAACAGTATGACTAATCCACGTGAAATGTCTCGAGCATGCATACTTGCAAATAGTGCTCTCGATGTTTCTCTCATATCGGAGCTCACAACTCGGGATATTTGTGCTGTCACAGTTGGTATGACTATTGATGGCATAGACAGAAAATGTGTCTATTGTTCGGCATATTTGCCACATAACCAACCTTCGTCAAGCGATGACTTCAAAAAGGTTGTATCATACTGCTGCAAAAGTGATTTACCGCTTATAATCGGCAGTGACAAAAATGCTCACCATATCATTTATGGCAGCACAGATATAAATTCGAGAGGCTCTGATATGATGGAATTTGTGAGCAGTACAAACCTGCACATAGTCAATGCAGGAAACTGTCCAACTTTTGCGAGATCTGGAAGAGAGGAGGTTTTGGACGTAACTCTCTGCTCTGATAGAATTGCGCATGAGTTGGTAAATTGGCTCGTCTCCGATGAGCTCGAACCTTCGTTGTCTGATCATATGTACATCTTCTTTGATCATTCAAACGTTAAATTTGATATTATCACACATCGTAATCCCAAATCTATAAACTGGGACCTCTATGAAGAGGGCTTGGCGACTAGATTTTACGGGTACCAACCAACAATTGAAACCCCAATTGATTTGGAAAATGTTGTCGACGAGACGAACTCACTCATAGTTGCAGCATATGAAGAGGCTTGTCCACTTCGGATTGTACGAGCTACGAGAGGAACTCCTTGATGGAATGCTAAACTTGCTAGACTAAGGAAGCTATGCAGAAGAGCTTGGAACCACCGACGCAGAGATGGGTCGGAGGCATTCGTGTCGGCTCGAAGGGCTTACAAAAATGCTCTTCGATCGTCTGAGCGAAGTGGTTGGAAAAGCCTCTGCACAAATGTCTCTAGTCTCAACGAGGCTAGCAGATTAAATAAGCTACTTTCGAAGTCTAAGGACTTTAATGTCAGTTTCTTAAGAACTTCAGATGGTGAACACTTGTCTGATGAAGGTGACTTCACTATCTTTTCAACACTCACTTTCCAGGATGTATGGACCCATCACCGACAGCTCTTCCCGAGACTTTTTCAGGTAGTTACAATTCTTGGGCCCTTGCTCGAAGCGTCGTGACGATTGAATCGGTCAAATGGGCAGTTGAGAGTTTTGCTCCGTACAAGTCTCCTCGAAAGGATAGAGTTTTCCCATTGTTACTGCAGAAAGGGTATGAACATTTCAAACATGTTTTGAAGAAAATACTTACTTTTAGTCTTGCGACTGGATATATTCCAAGAGCCTGGCAGGAAATAATTGTCAAATTTATTCCCAAAGGCGGTCGCGACACTTATGAGGAAGCGAAGAGTTTCAGGCCTATCAGTCTTAGCTCATTTCTTCTTAAAACAGTGGAACGCATAGTCGATCACTATATCAGCAATGCTAGTCTGGGCGTGCATCCGCTACATGGAATGCCACATGCTAACCAGCGTGGAAAGTCCACTACAACCCTGTTACATGATGTTGTGTACAACATTGAAAAAGCTTTCTCACAAAAGCAATCTTGCTTGGGAGTTTTCCTAGATATTGACGGTGCCTTTGATAACGTTTCAATTCAATTCTGGAAGCAGCCAGTGGTCATTGCATACCTTCAAGTATCACAAATTGGATACACGCAATGCTTAGCAATCGACTTCTTTGCTCATCGCTTCGGCAAGCAGAGATTAGAAAACTGATTGTCTGTGGGTGTCCTCAAGGTGGTGTACTGTCCCCACTTTTATGGAACCTAGTCGCTGATGGTTTGATAAGGAAACTTAATAACCTTGGATTTCCGACTTATGATTTTGCCGACGATTATCATATATTGATGACCGGTATAAGCGTTAACACTTTCTTTGATTTAATGCAGCAAGCCCTGCGATCTGTTGAACAATGGTGTTGTCAGGTTGGATTATCTGTAAATCCGGGCAAAACATCAATGGTGCTTTTCACTCATCGTAGGATAATCACAGGAGCTCGTCCGTTACAGTTCTTTGGTTCAGAGGTCACTGTGATCGATCAAGTTAAATACGTCGGGGTTATTCTTGACTCAAAACTGAATTGGTCTGCTCACATTGACTTCAGGATTAAAAGAGCTTGCATGGCTTTCGGCCAATGACAACTTGATGAACACATAGTTTGTTATACGGACGGTTCTCTGTTGAATGGTCGTGCTGGTGCTGGTGTCTACTGTCGTGAAATGAGGCTGGAGCAGTCTCATTCACTTGGTAGATACTGTACTGTGTTCCAAGCAGAAATCTACGCGATTCTGTGTGGAGTACAATCGGCACTTCAGCAGAGGATCTGTGGTAAACGAACTTATTTTTGTTCCGACAGTCAGGCAGCCTTAAAAGCACTCAGTTCGAATGACTCACGGTCGAATCTAGTGATCGCATGTCGAACTCAAATTGAAGACCTCAGCATTTCAAATGCTGTTTATTTCTTATGGGTACCCGGCCATTCTAGTATTACTGGAAATGAATGGGCTGATGAGTTTGCTAGAGCTGCTGCAACGAATGATTTCGTTGGTCCTGAACCAGTTTTACCACTCTCAACTAGTTGGATAAAGCACAAGATTCGTTTTTGGGCTGCATCCAAACATGCCAGCTACTGGCGCAGTTTGAAAACTTGCGCTCAGACAAAAGCATTTCTACCAGATTTAAATCTGAAAATGTCAAAGTGTCTACTACATTTCTCCAAGCATCATTGCCATATTCTGGTCAGAGCTCTGACTGGACATTGCAAACTCAATTATCACATGGCTACTATTCAACGTGCTGATTATTATTCGTGTGATTTGTGTGAATGCGATTATGGTACTTCATATCATCTGATATGTAACTGTCTCGCATTGCGGCAGCTACGTATCCGGGTTTTGTTTCTCCATACATGGTTGAGTCTGTGTATGCGGAGGTAAAATTCAAGGATATTCTCTCGTTTCTCACCCAATGTAGTAAGGAGCTATAGTCAGAAGGGTTCATCGTTCTTCCTGGAGTGAATGAATCCTTTCTGTATTCACCTTAAACAGGGTTTAGCAGATTGTTTGGCACCGGGGGTACCGAATTTACTTCTGCTAGTAAATACTGCGAATCGTTCTGCATTCTTCCGGGAGTGCAGAATGGTATTGCTTTTGTAAGATCTCTAAATCCTTTCGGGGGTTGGAGGTTTTATTAACAGCAGACTGTTCGGGACCTCGTAGAGGTTCAGAATTTACTTCTGCTTCCAGTAAATGTGATCCCCAGCAGATTGTTCAGCATCCCTTAGGGGTGCAGAATTTACTTCTGCTTTTATGTGTTTTTGTGTCGTCAATTTTTCCCATTCTCCTAGTCCAACCCTTACCATTTTCTTTCAATCCTTCCCTCTTATATATCAGGAAAATGATGCTGAAAACAAATTGATGGCAAGGCACAAATCTCCAAATATCAAGGAGAACGTGCCATTTGAGCCAATTTGTTCTGATTCCTGATAGTGTGTGTGATATTGGGATAAGTGATTAAGTATATTTTTTCGTACGTTGTCTGTGACAGAGTGCCCTGCGCTTCGGCAGCGCTTCCCAAAGTACCAGTTGTGTGCTGGGGGCTCTCTGTGCCGTTTGGACGAGGGTTGGTCCTCCCAGCAACTGGTGCAGTTCATGGTTCATTCGCTTTCTCCACGTACCGTCTTCCATCCGCACTCCGCCGAAGATGGTTCGCAACACATTCCGCTCAAAAACACCTACTGCGCGTTGATCCTCCGCAAGCATTGTCCAGACCTCATGCCCGTAGAGGATAACCGGTCTAATCAGCGTTTTGTAGATAGTTAACTTCGTACGACGGCGAATTTTGCTAGATCGAAGCGTCCTGCGCAGTCCAAAGCACGATTTCCTGACAATATGCGTCTCTGAATTTCTCTACTGGTCATTATCGGCAGTCACCAGTGAGCCCAAGTACACGAACTCGTCGATCATTTCGATTTCATCACCACCAATCAGAACTCGTAATGGGTAGCTGACGTTATATTCTCTCGAGCCCCTGCCTTTCATGTACTTTGTCTTTGACACATTGATGTCTAGTCCGATCCGCTTGGCCTCAGCTTTTAGTCCGATGTACGTATCTTCCATCTTCTCAAAGTTGCGTGCTATAATATCAATATCATCAGCGAAACCAAGTAGCTGGACGGACTTTCTGAAAATCGTGCCACTCGTGTCTATCCTCGCTCTTCTTATTACACCCTCCAAAGCAATGTTGAATAGCAGACACGAAAGGCCATCACCTTGCCGTAGCACTCTGCGAGTTTCGAAGGGACTCGAGTTTATCCCCGATACTCGAACAACGCACATCACTCGATCCATCGTAGCCTTGACCAATCGTATCAGTTTGTCCGGGAATCCGTAGTCGTGCATGATTTTCTATATCTGTTCTCGATCGATTGTGTCGTAGGCTGATTTGAAATCGATGAATAAGTGATGTGTGGGCACATTGTACGAGGTCTGTTCAAAAAGTTCCCGGAATTTTTTAATTGCGCGCGTCTGGAGAGTCCGGAGGTCAAAAATTTTTTTTATTGTGTTGGTACATATGTCCCTAATGTATGGTGAAATATTCAGCTGTATTCATTGTTTACATTTTGTCTTGTAGCGGCTGGTGTAGACGTGTTTTTTTGAGCTCGGCGATTTTTGTCTTGGTGACGTTGGGTGCTTCCACGTGGACGATTGTGCTTTTGTTTCGACATCATAACCGTACACCCATGTTTCATCACCACACGGAACGACCGAAATCAGCATTTTCGCGAAAAATTTAGTTGATTTGCTGATTTTAGTTAGTTATTTTTTGAGACAACTAAAAAAATCTTACTTTTGCTGATTTAGATTTTTTATTCTCATTCCCTTAATAATAATAAAATATTTGTTGAAACGACTATTTTTTTTAGTTGAATTCACAAATTAAACGTACTGTCATTTCTTAGCTAAGGCACACTTCATATCCAGTCAACTAATTTTTTAGTTGAATTAAAGAAATATAATGTTGTTTTCAACCAATATGAATGGTTGAATTGGCTTCTGCAATCTGCAGCTATACGGCGCCCTGTCACCGAAACGGTAACACCTTAATGACTACTAGCCACTAGATGGCACACTACTGCCGAAAAAAATTCAGACGCGGTTGTCTTTTCTATATTGGCAGGTATAAATACGATGTTGTGTTGGAGAAAAAGACATAAACGAAACGTAAACATCTTTTTGAATTTTTTTTCTTCTAAATCACTGTTTCTTCATTCTCACTGAAAACTTTGAGCACTCGGAAAACAAAAACCGAATACAAATAGTACACCGGACGGCGCAGCTCGGAAGGTTTGAAGATACAAAAAAACTTCATCACAATTAGAGTGAAACATTCGAAATTCACATCACTGCTCCGCGTAAAAACATTATTACGCACAATCGCTTCAAGTGCGCACAAATTCTGAATAAATACACTTTCCACTAACAGTTTACGTCATTTTTACATATCGGTTTAGAAAATTATATAGGGATATATCATAACACATGCGTAAAACATCTAAACAATTTGCGAGCAGTTTCAACAAGACTGTCCCTTTTAGCTTTTTAATGGATTGTTTTGCTTTGACACTACTGTCCTTCAGTAATGACGGTGATAGATAAATAGAATCAAAGTTTCTGATTTTAATAACGATATTAGTTGTCAATGAGAATTTCGTGTTGGATTGAAATATTGCTGGTTTGTGTCCAGAATATTCGCCAACTAAACACATTCTCTAAAAATAAGAGCTTTTTTCAGCACAGTAAATTCTACATTTTAACTAATTTTATAGTTATTTTGGAAATTTTGTTGTTAGAATCAACTAATTCAAAAACAGTAATACGAATTAGGCGCAGAGCTAATTTCGGTCGTTCCGTGCAGTTATGACCCTTTCAAGTAAATTTGGATCGTTGTTGACGTCGTTTAACAGCTCCTGAGCGATGGTAATGCGTTTGTTTTTTTGATCAAAATTCAGCAGTTTTGGAACGATTTTTGCTGTCACTCGTTTCATGCCCAACACATTTGAAAAAATATGATGGCATGAGCCAACTGATATGCCAACTTCATCAGCAACTTCTCTAATAGTGATTCGGCGATCATCCATAATCATTTTTCTACTTTTCCCACATTTTCATCGATTATCGATTATCGCGGCCATCTTGGAAACGCTTATACCACTCGTAAACACTTGTTTTTTTCATAGCAGACTCACCGTAGGCTCTCTGAAACATTTCGCACACTTGGTTACACTTTATTTCATTTTTCACGCAAAATTTAATACAAATTCTTCAATTCTTCCTTTGTTTAAACTAAGAAAAATCGCCGAGTTCAAAAAAACACGTCTACACCAGCCGCTACAAGACAGAATGTAAACAATGAATACAGCTGAAAATTTCACCATACATTAGGGACATATGTACCAACACAATAAAATAAAATTTGACCACCGGACTCTCCAGACGCGCGCAATTAAAAAATTCCGGGAACTTTTTGAACAGACCTCGTATTCGCGGCACTCTTACAACACCTGGCGGATGGCGAACACTTGGTCCGTGGTAGCGGGTTCGCCCATAAATCCTGCCTGATATCGTCCCACGAATTCTTTTGCAATCGGCGAAAGTCGACGGTATAAGATTTGAGAGATTACCTTGTAGGCGGCGTTCAGCAGAGTTATCGCGCGGTAATTGCAGCAATCCAGCTTATCGCCCTTTTTGTAGATGGGACACATGATTCCTTCCATCCATTCCTCCGGTAAAATCTCGTCCTCCTAGATCTTGGTAACGAGCCAGTGCAGTGCTTTCACTAGTGCATCACCACCGTGTTTTAGTAGCTCGCTTGGTAGTTGGTCTTCGTCAGCGGCCTTATTTTTCAACCGGCTTACCACCTCCTTCACTTCTTGGAGGTCTGGGCCGGCAGTCTATCGTCCTCCGCACGCGTTCCCAAGTTCGTTACCGCGCCGCCACCTTCGTATTCCGCCACATCACCATTGAGGTGCTCGTCGAAATACTGCCGCCACCTCTCGATCACCTCACAGTCGTTCGTGAGAAGATCCCCGTTGGTGTCCTTGCACATATCGGCCTGTGTCACATGGCCTCTGCGCGAACGGTTCACCTTCTCGTAGAACTTCCTTGTGTCATTAGCACGGAACAGCTGTTCCATCGCTTCGCGATCTCGGTCTTTCTGTTGGTGCTTTTTTCTACGGGATACCGAGTTTAGTCTGTTCCGCGCCTGTCTGTATCGCTCCTCGTTTGCTCTCGTCCGGTGTTGCAGCTTTCTAGGTGCGAACATTGTTGATGTTTGGTTTTCGGTCTGTTAGACAGGGAATCTCCAGGTAGCTTTATGGATATCCTTGCGGGGAAAGAAGGTGCTTCTGACTACCATTCCTCGGGAGGCCGCAAAGTTGACACACCGTTGGCCGTTGTTATTCGATGCGGCATGCAGGCTGTTCGGCCCGATTACCGGTCGGTACATTGCCTCCTCTCCTACCTGGGCATTCATGTCACCGATGACAATTTTTACGTCTCTGCGTGAGCAGCCGTCATAGGCTTGTTCCAGCTGCACGTAGAACGCTTCTTTCTTTTGATGTGCATCTGTTAGATTTAAATAATTGTTATAACTATTTCATTTTGTCTCATTATTTGTTTCCTCTGTTTTGTTTCGTGCCCGATCTAGTATTGGAATATATAAATGGATTGTGAAGACGTGAATTATGATGATACTTGTGGCATTTGTCATCAGGAAGATACCAAGAAAAGTGACCTGTACTGCTTTGCCTCTGCCCATCTGAAATGCCGTGGCATTACATCATTACATCACTGACAGCTGTTGTGAATAAACTTGAAATGAATTTCGATAGAGAAAACAAAAAGTCAGTTGCAAAAAACGCGATGATACTTGAATTACCCTCTCTCCCCAATGAAAATGTTACGGATCTTGTTTTGAAAACTTTTAAATGTATCGGTGTAAATATATCTCAGGACTGTATTGTCTCCTCGTCCAGGTTATATCCGAACAACAAACATAATAATGCTGTTGTTCCAATTAGAGTTGCTTTCAAAACGGAAAGTATGAAAGATGCGTTGCTGAATAAGAATCAGGAGTATGGTCCCTTGCTTGCAACGGCAGTAGACAGTTCAATGAATATCAATGGTAGAGAAATGAGAGTCGCAATTCGTGAAGAGTTGTCCGCCTGCTCCTTGGAGTTACTATGGGAAATGCGGGAACAGCAGAGGTCATTGAATATTAAATATGTATGGCCTGGTCGCGGTGGGATAATCAGTGAAAAAATAAGATAATTCAAAAATAGACAAAATCAGTCGTAAACTAGACATTGCACGCATTATTAATCTATATAAACTAGATAATTCTGTTGTCTCATCGCCAAAACAAATAGCTCCCAAACGAAAATGAAATTGATTATTGTTTTTTTTTTACTTTTTTACTTTTTCAACTTTTTTTTAACTTTTATTTTTTATGAATTAAATGGACAACACAAATCAGAGAAACTTCTCCCACGACCATATTTATAATTTCAATGATAGCTACGTTAGTAATGATAAACAAACGTTAAAAATTTTACAGTGGAATGTTAGAGGTATAAGTGAACTGTCCAAGTTTGACGTAATACTACAGGACCTAGAGAATTGTAAAACTTCTATAGACGTTATCGTTATTGGAGAGACATGGCTTAAGAATGAAAACTGCATCCTTCACGAAATACCACAATATAGAGCCTATTTTGGTTGGAGGAATCACTCTAGTGGTGGTTTAGCCGTATATGTGAAACAAAACATTCAACATAGACTGATTAAAGTTCATACTCTTGATGGGTTCCATCACATACACATTGAACTGTGTGTCAAAGGACAGTTTTATGATGTTCATGGGGTATATCGCCCGCCCAGTTTTGACTTTAATGATTTTTTTGTATATTTAGAAAGCTTAATGTATGAAGTCCAACCTAAACGTTCGTGCTTTATTGTAGGTGATGTGAATGTCCCAGTTAATATGATTAACCACAACATTGTGACAAGATATAGGGCACTGTTAGATTCTTACAGTTATTTGTACAAACTGTTTTCCTACCAGACCAACTAGTAACAACGTACTTGACCATGTTTTATGTAAACTTGACGACGTAAATCGAGTACGAAATGACACTATTTTTAATAACCTTAGTGATCATTCACAAGTATTATCAACTATTGAGCTTTTTGCTGAAAAGGATCCAATGTTACTGACAAAAAAATCATTAATCGTCGCCAAATTAATTGCGAATTTTCAAGTTTTATGAACAGTATTGATATCAATGAAAATGCAGAATCTATACTTCAATCAATAATGTATACATACAATCACTTACTTGAGCGTTATAGCAGAACAGTAACAAAAACTATCAAAGTGAAGGGTTCTTACTGTCCTTGGATGTCTTTTGACCTTTGGACTCTGATAAAAATAAAGAGTAATTATCTCCAGCGCGTCAAAAGTAATCCGACAGATTTACATCTCAAGCAGATGCTTCTACATATCTCTAAAAAAGTTGATACCTTGAAAAAAAGAGTAAACAATTGTTTTACGAAAACTTGCTTACCAATACACCTCACTCAAAATTTTGGAAAAATTTGAAAAACTCATTCGGCTTAACCAAGGAAAACGATAAGATAAACATCATAGAAAATGGTAGAAGAATTGTTGATTAATGAAATTATTCTGTCCGGTTATTATCCCGATTGTCTAAAAATCTCTAAAGTCATTCCTATATTTAAGTCCGGTAATCGTTGTGATTGTAATAATTATCGTCCCATGTTTACATTATCCGTCTTTAACAACATTTTTGAAAAACTATTAGTTACCAGATTGCTTGACTTTTTAAATAAACATAGCGTCTTCTACCAATTTCAATACGGTTTTAGACAAGGTTCTGGCACACAAACTGCTATTATAGAACTAGTTGACACGATAATGAGTGAAATAGATCGTAAGAATATTGTCGGTGCCTTATTTCTTGACCTTAAAAAAGCTTTTGACACATTAAACCACACGATTTTACTCGAAAAGCTCGAATGTTATGGTATCAGAGGCATTGCCAGCGTTATTCGTAGTTACTTGACAAATAGGCAACAATTTGTATCCATTGATGGGGGACGTAGCAACCTCGCTCCTACGAAAATCGGTGTACCACAAGGTAGTAATATAGGACCTTTATTATTTCTCTTATACGTAAATGATTTAGGCAACTTGAATCTTAACGGTACTCCAAGACTCTTTGCCGATGATACAGCCTTATTCTATCCCTATCATAATATCAGTACCATTATAAGCTCGATCAACAGTGACCTAGATGTCCTTGACAAATATTTCAACGCTAATTTATTGTCATTGAATTTACTTAAAACGAAATATATGATTTTTTGTTCCATGCGAAAAGTGTTACCAATTCATGACAACCCGATGCTAACAGATTACGTGATTGAAAATGTAAAATGCTTTAAATACCTGGGCATACATCTTGACCCTACGTTATCTTGGAGCGTATCGCATCTTACTGTGGTATCTTGTGGAGAGTGCGATCATATGTTCCTCGGCGTGCACTTTTGAGCTACTACTATGCTTATATTAACTCACAACTTAATTATCTTGTATCAGTCTGGGGTCGTGTAGCTAGCTCTAATCTGAAAAAACTACAAACTCTTCAGAATAGGTGTCTTAAAACCATTTTTAATAGACCTCTGCTGTTCTCTACGTTTTCATTGTACTCCGACCAAGCTCATAATGCTCTACCGATTGAACAATCCAATCAGCGTGGTCACCACGAGATAGCGTTATGGTGACTGTTTTGACATATCCCATGTATTTAGAAAAATTTTTGACGAATTTTTCAATTTACTTGAGTTTAAAAGAATGCAGATGGCAAAACCTTACAAATATGGGTAAGAAAAACGATTATTCACGTGTTGTCATCAAATTTATGATTTCAAATTGTCCTATACTCTTGACAATCTCGGATGAAATATGAAATTTTCAGTTCACATACAGGTTTGATTCAGATGATAAAACATGAGTAAATAGACTAGTCATAAAACTTTTGATCATAATTTATCAATTAATCTCAAAATTCAACCCAAAAAACAAAGAATATCTCAGATATGAAAACAGTACCCAACCTCACTTTTTCGAATTTGGTATTTCATGTTACGATTTCTCCATGAATATCAATCAAACATACCACGGAAAGTTACTGAATCATTAATGATCGATTTTTTAACCAAATTTTCACACGTTTTTGTATGTTAGTATTCGATTCATAAGAAAAAAAATAAAAACCCTGCATTTTGTTCGAATCTTTAAGCAAAATCTGAAAACTATCACCATCGTTTAGTTCAAAGCTCGCCACTCGGGCAGCGCAGCGATCGCAAAAGAGTTGGTTGGATTCTTCAATAGCTTACTTATGTGACATGCAAACCTTGTTGTTTGTTCATGACACCTTGCATGCCACGACACATCATAACATACAGTTTTCAACTCCAAACCATACGCGATGCGCCGTAATGGCAACTTGCAACGCATTCGAACAACCACAACCCTGGGCCAAAGGCGTATTCTGTTTGTTAAAAAAACCTATTTTAATCCACCTAGTGGTGTAATGATGCCTTTCTCATCTCTCTCATAACATCATAAATATAACCGTGAAATTCGCAAAAACTACTGTTTATTGAATAGAAATAGGAAAGTTTGTTCGGACTTAATCTAACAAAATCTACAAATTCTGTTCACCCTGTAGTTCTAGAACCGGAAGTAGTATCCACAACAAATTGAGGACTTCCGTCTGAAACTGTCTGTTTTCTTTTGAACCTATAAGTTTGTGAAAATTGATTTGGCCATCTCCAAGAAAAGTGAGTGAGATCCTTTTTGCAGTTTTAATCACTATTTCCAATTCTTTTGAAACCGGATTCAGATGAACGGAATAGCCGAATTTGATTCGTTTGCTACTAACAAATATGACCTACAAATTGGAACAGTTTTGAACGTACTTAACCCTATACTTACTATTTCATGCTCTATTTCGATTAAGCCAATTAAACGAAATCTAACAAACGAGACGAACCTGTGTTTCTGTTACTTCTGCATATGTGAGTCAAGCTAAACAGCATGAATCAGCAGCATAAAACATGTAGTAGTATTATTATTATTATTATTATTATTATTATTATTATTATTATTATTGTTATTATTATTATTACACGGAACGACCGAAATCAGCATTTTTGCGAAAAATTCAGTTGATTTGCTGATTTTAGTTAGTTATTTTTTGAGACAACTAAAAAAATCTTACTTTTGCTGATTTAGATTTTTTATTCTCATTCCCTTAATAATAATAAAATATTTGTTGAAATGACTATTTTTTTTAGTTGAATTCACAAATTAAACGTACTGTCATTTCTTAGCTAAGGCACACTTCATATCCAGTCAACTAATTTTTTAGTTGAATTAAAGAAATATAATGTTGTTTTCAACCAATATGAATGGTTGAATTGGCTTCTGCAATCTGCAGCTATATGGCGCCCTGTCACCGAAACGGTAACACCTTAATGACTACTAGCCACTAGATGGCACACTACTGCCGAAAAAAATTCAGACGCGGTTGTCTTTTCTATATTGGCAGGTATAAATACGATGTTGTGTTGGAGAAAAAGACATAAACGAAACGTAAACATCTTTTTGAATTTTTTTTCTTCTAAATCACTGTTTTCTTCATTCTCACTGAAAACTTTGAGCACTCGGAAAACAAAAACCGAATACAAATAGTACACCGGACGGCGCAGCTCGGAAGGTTTGAAGATACAAAAAAACTTCATCACAATTAGAGTGAAACATTCGAAATTCACTTCACTGTTCCGCGTAAAAACTAGAATTTATATAGAGATAAATCGTAACACATGCGAAAAACATCTAAACAATTTGCGAGCAGTTTCAACAAGACTGTTCCTTTTAGCTTTTGAATGGATTGTTTTGCTTTGACACTGCTGTCTTTCAGTAATGACGGTGATAGATAAATAGAATCAAAGTTTCTGATTTTAATAACGAAATTAGTTGTCAATGAGAACTTCGTGTTGGATTGAAATATTGCTGGTTTGTGTCCAGAATATTCGCCAACTAAACACATTCTCTAAAAATAAGAGTTTTTTTCAGCACAGTAAATTCTAAATTTTAACTAATTTTATAGTTATTTTGGAAATTTTGTTGTTAAAATCAACTAATTCAAAAACAGTAATACGAATTAGGCGCAGAGCTAATTTCGGGCGTTCCGTGTATTATTATTGTTATTATTATTAACATCAATACACATCACACAACCGGAAGTCGGATCCGGATGAAATTTCACAGTAGCTTTAAAGATAGTATGAACTTTAATTTAAATCAAGATTTGTGAAAATCGGTTCAAGCATCGCAGAGAAATCGAAGTAAATTTAGTTTTAGGAGTTTTTCTTCTCCACTTTCGGTGCTCTTGGAACAGGAAAAGAGGGGACCAGTAGTTCCGAATTAAGTTTTCATGCCCACAAACTAACAAGCTCTGCAAACTAGAAGAATTTATCAGACAGTTTTATGGGATTTGTACTTGTTTTTCACCATCGTTCGTGGAAAAATACTAATAAAATTGGTAATTTTCCACTCATCACGCATTAGTTCCAAAACCGGAAGTCGGATCTAGATAAAATGTTCTACAAAGTTTTAGAATATTTCAAGACCTTTCATTTGAATCTTAGTTTACGAAAATCGGTTGAGTTGTTCCAGACATAATTAAGTGTAAACTTTTTTCTCAAATTTTCACATATTACCATATAACTCCGGAACCGGAAGTCACATTCAAATGAAATTCAATAGCAAGCTATGGGACTATAATACCTTTTATTTGAATTTTAGTTTGTGAAAATCGGTTCAGCCATCTCCGAAAAAAGTGAGTGCATATTTTTTTTATTTTTTTGGTGCATATTCTATATCTCCGGAACCGGAAGTAGATCGGAATGAAATTCAATAGCAGGCTATGGGACTATGAGACCTTTCAATTGAATCTATGTTTGTGAAAATCGGTTCAGCAATCTCTGAGAAAAGAAGTGAGTGCATATTTTTGTTACATACACACACAGACATTTGCTCAGTTCGTCGATTTTCACAGTGATTGCATAGCCTGTCTATATGAGAAAAGCAAAACTCATTCTTTGTAATCGCATCACGTAAGATCGGATGGATGGATTTACATGATTCTTTTTTTGTTTGATTAATTTCTACCCCCGCCGGGTTCGCACATAAAAAAATTAGCAAATCTTGCCGGAAAACTGGGGAAAATCCATAAAGTTGTTTTGTATGAAAAATTGAATTTTCCGTTAAAAAAATCGCCTAGATCTACAATTGATGCTTGGCGCGCAAGGAGATGCTCAGTATTTCGCCGTTGAAGAAAAGAATACTAGATCATTGGAAAATCGTTTGGCGCGCAACGAGTAGTTTTGGGTGGAGATTTTACATGCATGATTGATTCGTCATTTGGAAACACGCGCCTAATAAGGTATCCAAATCATTACTTGCCAAATGACCTTATGGTAGAATGCACATGACTGTTTTAGCTCTACCGTAAACAGAGGCAAAAGTTCTAATATCATTTACCAGTAGATGTAGTTAGATGAATAATGTTGGCCATCTTGGGCGTGAGTTGAACAAATCAAATAATGTATCGATTTTTTTACGTATCAATGATAGGATTCTGCTGTTGAAATAATGATTCGGGTAAGTTTTCAAGAGTGGTTTACTTAAAAACGGTCTGCTTAGGATCCTATTCATGACATTTGTAAGCTGCTTAAGCCTAATCATTTCATTTTCCGAACTTTGGATTACTTGACGAATTACCATATGTGAATCGTGAATATCATATCTAAAGGAGAAATCGTGGCATGTAAGAACCATTAGTTGTGAGATCTGCTGTTTTGTACATTGGCTTTAACGATAAGAAGAATACTGGTATAATCACTCCTCAAATTCACTTCGCTAGAACAGAATATTGATTCTCAGGACTGAATACTAAGCACTAAGTACTGGTGGCTCGACGAATGAGAGGCCTTTTGATACAATTCTTGAACGAATCCAGCGTTCATGCCTAAGTTAACGGACGCAATATTGATTAAAAGGGTTATTTGAACTTTCGAATGTCCAAGAATTTTTCATTTTATCGCTAATTCGTTAATCGAAAATTGATCCTGTCATTATCATGCTACGAACATTCTTCAAGCACGAATAAGTAATATCACTAGCGGTGAAGCAGATTATGGACAACCGTTCAAAACCAATTTATTACTTTCGATAATCCCTAAGGATTTACTATTAATTTTTAAACGTCTTTAGTACAAGTAAGTCTTAAATGCAATGACAAACTAGTGGTGTAATGATGCCTTTCTCATGTACAAATAATATTGTGGTATTCTATTCAAAAATAGTCTCTTCGATTTTTGAAAGAAACCAAGTGATTGTTTATGCATAACATACAGAATAAAACAGTGCTTTGATTGCGTAAGCCATCCTTAAGAGAACGAAATGGGTTCACTATTATATGCACTTCCGGCACCGGATCCCGAGAACCGGTATAATCGAAGTCGGTTCGTACGGCCACCAACTAACA
Organism: Malaya genurostris; assembly: GCF_030247185.1. Lineage (NCBI taxonomy): Eukaryota > Metazoa > Arthropoda > Insecta > Diptera > Culicidae > Malaya > Malaya genurostris. The sequence goes on from NC_080571.1 coordinate 187,037,771, forward strand.
TGACACACAAACTCTTCTAATACGCACCCTATAACTCCGGATTCAGAAGTCGGATCTGGATGAAATTCAGGAATTCCGTATGGGACCACGAGACCTTTCATTTTAATCTAAGTTTGTGGAAATTGGTCAAACCATCGCTGAGAAAAGTGAGTGAGATCCATTTTGGTATATATGACCACAATTTCTGGTACTTCCGGAACCGGATACCGGGAACCAGGATAGCCGGAATCGGTTTGTTTAGTTGCCTACTGATAATGATTATCGATTTGTGTAGTTTTGAGACCAGTTTAGAAAAATTTTCACGTTTTTTGCTTCGCCGGTTTAAGTGACGGTGTACAATATTGAACACACTTTACCCTATAACTCCGGAACCGGAAGTCGGATCCGGATGAATATCAGGAATTCCGTATGGGACCGGCAGACCTTTCATTTGAATCTAAGTTTGTGGAAATCGGTCAAACCATCGTTAAGAAAAGTGAGTGAGATCCATTTTGGTACATATGACCACTATTTCTGGTACTTCCGGAACCGGATACCGGGAACCAGGATAGCCGGAATCGGTTTGTTTAGTTGCCTACTGATAATGACTATCGATTTGTGTAGTTTTGAGACCAGTTTAGAAAAATTTTCACGTTTTTTGTTTCGCCGGTTTAAGTGACGGTGTACAATATTGAACACACTTTGCCCTATAATTCCGGAACCGGAAGTCGGATTCGGATGAAATTCAGGAATTCCGTATGAGACCACGAGACCTTTAATTTGAATCTAAGTTTGTGGAAATCGGTCAAACCATCGCTGAGAAAAGTGAGTGAGATCCATTTTGGTACATATGACCACTATTTCTGGTACTTCCGGAACCGGATACCGGGAACCAGGATAGCCGGAATCGGTTTTTTTAGTTGCCTACTGATAATGACTATCGATTTGTGTAGTTTTGAGACCAGTTTAGAAAAATTTTCACATTTTTTGCTTCGCCGGTTTAAGTGACGGTGTACAATATTGAACACACTTTACCCTATAATTCCGGAACCGGAAGTCGGATCTGGATGAAATTCAGGAATTCTGTATTGGACCACGAGACCCTTCATTTGAATCTAAGTTTGTGGAAATCGGTCAAACCCGGTCCTGTTGGTAGGTGTGGTGAAGGGGTCTTCCAAACTACTCCACTTGGCAAGTATCCGCCAGTTCCCAGATTTTCAAGCGCTGATTCGTCTTATCCCGTATTGCAGAATGATGAGGCTGACATCTGGGTATACTATCAAAAATGTTCGAGGCTTGAGGACAAAAATTGACGATATTTTCTTAGCAACGAGTGACTGCAACCTCGATATTATCATTCTAACCGAGACTGGACTTGGTAGCCGAATCAACTCGCAGCAGTTTTTTTTTGTTAACTCCTTTAATGTTTTCCGCTGCGACCGCAGCTCAGCGAATAGTGCTGGCACGGCGTTGATCGACGGCATGGATTTCCTAAATCTTTGTCTAACTAACCAACACAGAAATCATCTCGGACGATTGCTCGATTTGGTTTTTTGTTCTTTGGAGCATCAATTAGTTGTTGGTTGTAGTGTTGCTCCACTACTATCCGTCGACCCGCACAATCCGCCTTTAGTTATCACGTTGCCTGCTAACGGCGAAGGCAATTCCTGTCATATAAAGTCCATGAATGAACCTAAAACATTAAATTATAGGAAAATAGATATTGCTGCTTTACTTGAATTGTTATAAAATGTTAACTGGAGAACACTGCAAGAAATCGATAACGTAAATGAAATGGCATCCTTTTTCTGTAACACATTGATTCAATGGCTGAGTTCAAATTTGCCTTTCGTTAAACGGTTGATGAGCCCTCCTTGGACCACTGTACGGCTTCGTAGATTGAAACGTACCCGCAATATTTGGCAGACATCGTCGCTGGCATAGCCCTGAAACAAAGCGATTGTTTAAAAGTTCCAGTGAAAATTATCATAAATTAAACGCGGGATTGTACAAAGCCTATGTTATGCGGATTCAAACTGATCTTCGTCGGAATCCTAAATATTTCTGGACTTTTGTAAACTCGAAACGCAAATGCTCATCGATTCCTTCAAAAGTTGGTCTCGATGGTGTTGAATCCATGTCAACTTTGGAATCATGTGATCTGTTTGCACAGTTCTTTGCTTCTGTGTTATGCTGGATCGTTTCACATTAAACAGGTTCTACGCAAAGCATCCGATGTGAAAGCATACATTTCGGTATTTGTTTGTATGGTAACAAAGGCAGTTCATCTGGAATTGGTATCAGATATGACAACAAGTGCATTTTTGGCACCACTGCAACGATTCATCAGCCGACGTGAAACTGTTCATCAACTACACTCGGACAACGGAACTAATTTCCGTGGTGCTAATCATGAATTGATTCAGCTTTACCGTATGTTCAAAGGGTAGTAACATCATTGTATTAAGTATTTCTGCCAATCAAAAGCTATTGAATGGCATTTCATACCTCCTGATGCTCCTGAGTTCCGTGGCCTGTTGGAGGCCGCCGTGAAAAGTGCAAAGACCAATATGAAGAAAATCATCAGAACCTCTGAAACGTTGAACTTCGAAGAGCTATCACGATTCTGACCGAAATCAATGCAATATTAAACTCACGTTCTCTGTTTGTGACTACATCGGATCCCTCAATGAAAGAGTTAATAACACCAGCTCATTTCTTAGGAATTATTCACACATATCCGCTCCGGTTCAGTGCCGACACGACACCGTGCACGGATACTGATATTACTTCATTCGTTTTCTATGCGCGCATTCACACCTATCCCTCGGGCTCCCCTACCAGGGTACGTGTCTAGTGCTATGGTGTTAAAGGTATTGCACTAGATATTATTCGTAGTTATCTTAATGATAGGAAACAATTTGTTAATATCGACAATATATGTGGCTCATTGTGCAGAATTACCACATGAGTACCTCAGGGCAGCGTTTTTACTCGCCTACATTAAATCTAGGGAAATTGTCTCATTTTGGATCTAGGGAAATTGTCTCATTTTGGAGTGCCTTGGTATTTTATACGCAAGTCACAGGAAATATAACTTGTTATCATCCTATCAAAAGTAATTACTCTTAAAAACATTGTCAAGGCCAGATTGGAACAATTGTTAAAGACAAGGATAACTGACTTTCTCTAAACAAATCGGAAAAATAAAAATGATAACGCAGCGACTCGATAGACAGACCCATGTCCTATCAAAGGTAATTGCTCTTAAAAACATTGTCAAGGCCAGATTGAAACAATTGTTAAATACAAGGATAACTGAGTTTCTCTAAACAAATCGGAAAAATAAAAATGATAACGCAGCGACTCGATAGACCCATGCCAGCCAGATTTTCCTTGCTTGCTCTTTTTTTCTTTTGTTATTCCTTGTGTTAAACTTGTGTAATCAATACAAGAATTAAATTTAATATGTTCTGTTTATTTTTTTTAGGTATTTTTTACTTTCTCTCTGTTAAGCTCTTGTAATGATTTATTTTAATCAATTTTAGTTATAGCAAGAGGCCTCTTCAAAGAAAACAGTTTCCACTGGGGTGCTCATTTACGTTTTTTGTGCTCGTATAGTCGTTTATGTATTTTTATTACGTATTGGATATAGCGATAGAATTTTTACCGCGTCGATAAAGCTTAAAATTAGTATACACTGCTTTGTCCAAGGTAGTTTATTACCAGAGGGCTCTAATGAGCTCCCTGGTATGGGGGAGTATGGTGGGAATACTAGGAATAAGTAAAAGAAACCCTTCGTAATCCACCTAGTGGTACGATAATACCTTTATCTTACTATTTAACACTCCGAATACCAAGGGGATAAAAACTTACGCGACTACCAAGGGTACCATGAAAAGTGGGAACGCCAATTTTGACTGACTATATCTTAGCCATTTTTGGACCGATTTCAAAATTTTTTGTCGTGAATCCGACTTACTTTACTATGGGGCGCCTTTTCAAAATTTACCCTCTGAGAGAGTGATAAGTTTTTGATCGTGAATATCTCCTGGTGAATCAACATTATTCTTGCGACATGCCATCGGAAATATGATCACAATTTTATGATAAAATTTTCAGTTGTGTGACATAATCTCAAATAGTTCAAAATTAAACTTTTCTTAAATGTTTGGTACAATCGAGTGTCAAAGAGGATAATTCATAAGGCGCGTTTGCCTTTCTCGTATTTTGAAAGCTTGAAAATTTTCAACTTGCACGTGTATTGCAACAACATTGAAGTTTTTCAATAGTACACTATTGAAAAACCTGTTTGATTTAACCCATGACAGCACCAGCCAACCAGAACGCGAGATGTCTGCATCTATACTAGAGCATCCGTATAATTTGCGCATTCTACTTTCCAGGCGTATCAGAACTGGCTAAACTTAAAGCAATCTTAAATATTTCTTTATCACAGTGATGTGGTCGTCCGGAAAAGGACGGGGTTTTCAACTCCTCGTTGTTACGGATGGCCAGCTGCAGATGGCGAGGGATGATTTTCGTTTTGTTGTTGTCACGGGCAGCGTTACCGGCCAATTCCAACACTTCGGCAGCCAAGTACTCCATCACTGCCGCCAGATAGACCGATGCACCAGCACCGACACGCTCGGCGTAGTTCCCCTTCCGAGGCAAACGATGAATTCTGCCGCCAACTGGGAACTGTAGACCAGTACGGTTTGAGCGGGACTTTGCCTTGCCCTTTACTGTTCCTCCTGTGCGCGTGTTTCTGCGTCAAAATTCCACAAGATGCTGTGAACAGCTGGACAGCCAATTCAGTATTACTAGCTGCCGCTCTGCTAACTCTCTCTTTTATATCGTCTCACTGTTTCTCGTTCTGCGTACAGGAAAGGAATGCTAAAAAAGGGGTTGTCCATACACCGCTGCCAGTAGCAGGTATAAAATGAAATGTGATGTGAGAAATAGCGTTATTTAAGTTGAAGCAGCTACTTTGAACGTACGAGATACCGTCAGTACGATGGCACCGAAAACCGGTAGAAAGGCAGATTTGTACCGTCACTAACACATTCAATTACGAACGGCAATGCGAAAGCAAAAGTGTTGATGTTGAACAAATCTTTATACTAGTATGGGGTCGTATGAAAATATGCCATGCGTAACTGGGTTGTCATATATACAGGTTAATCTGTATTTTATTTATACATAGATATATGTACAGATTGATCTGTATTATTATTATTATTATTATTATTATTATTATTATTATTATTATTATTATTATTAGTATTATTATTACTATCATTACTATTATTAAAATGACTCTTGCATACCGGAGATCGTCGATACATTTCAGACCAGACCTCTTACTGAAGTTTCGAGAAGAATCAGATATCTTCGAACTTCATAGTTTCAATAAAAAAAACTACAAATTTGTCGTACCTAGCCTCTTATATTAGCAAATTAAAAAGGAATTGTTTCAAGTTTGGAATATATAGTTGTAGAATAGTAGATGTTTAATGTAACTATTCTGTACTTTAATGTAGGTGCATCGCTTCAAACTCTATTAGTAAAAATGAGAAAAGCTTGCACAATTCATACAATCAATCAACTAACTGATATTCGGAAAAGTTATGGGAGCGTGTCAGTTTTTTCGTATTCACGACATCCAGTTATGTCTCTGACATTACTCACCCGCCTTTTTTACCATTAGATAGATAAATTCATTCGGAATAAAATCCATTTGACATTCAATAAAAACTATTCAAGCGAAGAGGTTGTGCTTCGATTATACTGGCTCGTGAGTTAACGGCTGAAGGTAGTTAAAACTGCTGGTGTTAATCGGTGACTAGTCACAGAGGTGCCATCGCATAAAGGTGCGAAGACGAAGGGGTGCAAAGGCACAGAGGTGCTAAAGAAACCCAGTGCTGATCTACCAGGTACCAGTATTTGTACGCTTCGTAGGATCGAAAGAGACGACATTGTTTGGATTCGACATCTTTTGTATTCTATTTCAAAAACCCGAACATCCCGGGCTGGAGTACACAGGTATGATTACGAAGGTAAAATGTGTTGTTGTTGGAAATGTATAGAAAGCAGTGCGGTAAAATTTCATTTTGAATCGAATAATATAAGATGAAAATGAAATTTATGGCAGTTGACCGTCAGCGTATCCCTACTAATTCATATGACTTTTGCTGCCATTTTCAAGTGAAGCTCCCAGATTTCATCGTCAGTTGAATAATCGTACCTAGTCATTTGAAGTTTTGTTTGCTCAGTTTCAAGTGCCAAGTAGTATAGCTGCTTCAGTGTCTTCGCTCTTGGTAGTAAGCAGATTCGAACGAATAGAATTATAAATGGAGTAAAGTATCAAAAATCAGTATCGAGAACAGACTACTAAGGGGAAAGGGTGAAACTATATCCAAGCCATGTGTTTTAAATTAAGGTGCCAAAATAAGTAAATCGAAGTTTGATATTTATGATGTTATGCCCTATCGGAGTGTGTTGTTCAATAAATTTAAAGTCGTCGGTCTCTGTGGCTAATCCTTTAACTAGCGTTCAATGCATTTGTCTATATTCGACCCCGTGAATATCGCACGTCGAATCTGGAATTATATTTGCTAACTACAATTGGATCCTACATAATTTTGGTGCCGTGACCAGAATTGTGCAGCCATGTTAAAAATCTTTGAAAGCCTCAAAGATTCAATAATCGCTAAGAAGACACGATATCCGAGTCAGAAGATGCCATTGTCGGCCGCCATTACTATTACAAATCCAAGCCACGCTTGAACGCCATCGTGCTCTTGGATTTCGTATTTATCCCATCACTCTTGTTGCTGAAATAGAATAAATGTATCAGCAAATTCGTCTACATCACGAAGACACCGCTTTGCAACGTATTTTCTGGCGTTTTAGAGTCGATCAGCCTATTCAAGAATACGAATTGCTTACAGTAACCTATGGCATGGCGCCACCCTCTTTCTTAGCCACTCGTACGCTACAACAACTTGCCAACGATGATGGGTACGCATACCCGAAAGGAGGCCCTGCACTAAGAAAAGGATTTTTTTGTGGACGACTTCATTGAAGTGGCAGAAACGGCAGAAGAAGCAACACCTTTGCGGATGCCTCCGAACAAGCCTACGGCTGTAGCCTATATGCACGTTGCATTGACATACACGGAAATATTAGAGTTCAAATTTTGGCCTCCAAATCACAGGTAGCACCTCTGAAGCATGTTATGCTTCCTCGACATGAATTGTGCGCGTCTGTGTTAGCAGCAAAACTTTACTGCTGCGTCATTCATGCATTCAATATAGAAACATCGGCGTCATATTTCTGATCGGATTCTATGGTAACCTTGCAATGGCTAAGAGCACAACCCAACATGGAAAACGTTTGTTGCGAACCGGGTCTCGGAGATACAAACAACAATGCAAGGATCTGTCTGGAACCATGTATCTGGAAAGCAAAACCCTGCCGATTTAGTGTCGAGAGTAATGGAAATAAACGATTTATGGACAAGCGGACCCGATTGGCTTACCTTACCCGAACATTGTTGGCCTGTCACAAATATACCCGACTACCCGGAGCAAGGTTCAAAACATCGAAGGCAAAAAATGGTGGCTGTGGTCAACTCGCGTCCAGCTTTCAACCAAATCTTCAGTTTATATTCTTCTTACAATCGTCTAACCCGTGTCACAGCGTATTATCTCCGATTTATCCAAAATTTTTGGAAACAAAGCCCGGTGTTAACCTACACCATTTATTGGTCTACCGCCCTGCTCCGTTCTTTCATTTCAGCACGTTACAGCTGCGAAAACATAGTTGATTCAACTTGATCAAGCTGATACCGGATTGGATTTTGCAGGACCAATATATTTGAAATATAAACGTATAACTGCTTCGAATGCATACATCAGTATATTTGTTTGTTTTTTTTTTGGACAAAGGCAGTTCTCATTGAACTTGTCAGTGACTTATCAGCGCAAGCCTTTCTTGGCGCGCTTCGAAGGTTCATCACACGTCGCGGTCGACCCATCAATATCTACTCCGACAACGATAAAAACTTTGAGGGCGCAAAAAATGAATTAGAAGAGGTACGTCGAATGCTGAAGTACTATATATGAGGCCTGCACGAACGAATCTATAACCTGGCATATGAACCCACCAAAGGCACCACATTTTGGTGGACTTTGGGAGGCCGCAGTAAAGGTAGCAAAAAAAAACAAATGTACCACCAATTAGGAAACTCACGACTTAATTTTGAAAGTATGGCCACGGTATTAACCAATATTGAAGCTAACATGAACTCTCGCCCGCTAGTCCCTATGACAGAAGATCCGAATAATCTTCCGTGTCTAACGCCTGCACACTTTCTGATTGGTACAAACCTCCATGCGCTACCAGAACCCGATTTACAGCACATCCCGTTCGGTAGATTGGACCACTATCAGCAATTGTAACGGCTAAACCAACAATTTTGGCATCATTGGCGACTTGAATAATTACAGGAGTTGCAACGCGAAGCCAGGAGCATCGAACCGAACACAAGCATTCATTCAGGGCGGCTTGTAGTGATTGTCGACGAGTTCCAAGTTCCAGTCAAATGGCCTCTGGCGAGAATCATCTCGATACACCCAGGAAGAGACAATGTGTGGTCTCGCTTAAAACGAAAATATGTCTATTACCTTTTGATACCGTTGACAAACCCGTAGAAGAGCGAACCATTCAAATGTCCGGCGCCTCATTGCCAGAAAGAGCTGCACTAAGCGGCGAAATTTCGCCAGAAAAACCTCTACTCTAATGTAATCTTTGAATAATTCTATTTCAAGGTGGGGGCGATGTTTGGATTCGACATCTTTTGTTTTCTGTTTCAAAAACTCGAACCCCCCGGGCTGGAGCACACAGGCATGATAGCGAATGTAGTAATGTGTTGTTGTTGGAAATGTATAAAAAGACGTCAATTGAAATGATGCGAACGAGTTAGTTTGAAATAAATCAGCATCGAGAATAGACTACTAAAGTGAAACTGTATTCAAGCCATGTGTTTTAAATAAAGGTGCCAATATTAGTAAATCGAAGTTTGATATTTATGCTATTATGCCGTATCGGAGTGTTCGATAAATTTAAAGTCGTCGGTCTCTGTGGCTAATCTTTTTATTTGCTGTTGAGTATAGAGTTTACATTCCATCGAAGGAGGTGGAAATTGACGGTGTTGTCACAAAAGCAAGTCTGACAGTCGATGACTCGAACGGCTTTTCGTACCGCATGTTATGAACTGCACGAACTGTGAAAAATTCGGACATACAGCTACTTATTGTAGTAATAAGTTTAAATGTATAAAATGTCAAGGGCCTCATAAGGATAATCTTTGCGATAAAGATATTGAAAAATGTGTTTATTGTGGGGAGTTTCTTATGATCTCTCAGTATGCGCTGCATTTAAGTTGCGTAAAGATAAAATTAAGCTTTCTTTAAAAGCACGGTCTAAGCGCACATATGCAGAAATGCTTAAAACAATTATTGATGTCCCCCCACTCGAAACAGAAAACGGTTTTTCAAATCTAGAGCCAGAGGAATCTGACTCTGATGAAAATAGTAAAGTCACTCCTCAAGGTTCTGTTAAGAGGAGGAAGTCCCCCCACAAATTACCAAAAAAGACACCTAAAATTACACCTTCAAAAAAAGATCCCCGTGTTAAATCTAAAATCATTTGATGGATAATTTATCATCCACCGCAAATTATTCAATCACTGTCCTGCAGTGGAGTTGTTGAAGCATCATGCCAAAACTTGATTCATTTAAAATTTTGTTGCATAGTCAGAAATGTGATGTATTTGCTTTATGCGAAACATGGCTTACATCAAACATAGCCTTAAATTTTAATGACTTTAACATTATACGTCTCGATAGAGACTCTCCGTATGGCGAAGTGCTTTTAGAAACTAAGAAATGTTATTCCTTTTATAGATTAAACATTCCTTCGACTTCTAATATAAAATTTGTTCTTTGTTGTCAAATAAACATTAAAGTAAAGGACATTTGCATTGCTTCGATATATATTCCTTCAACAGCTCAAGACACATATAAACATTGTGCTCGGGTGTGGTACACACAGTCCGTATCGAACGTTACAAAATCCAAAATTTTCAAAAAAATTAATTTTAATTTTCGTCTGTTTGCCGCTGAGGAATAAAAAGGTAAGTAAGAATACGTACTCTATACTTAATTTTGTAGATTCTAACCTGAAAATAACTAAATAACAGCGAAACTGTGCTGCGAGTGCGGCAATATTATGTAACATGACTTGTGTAACTTTTTAATAATAAATATTCGCCTTTAACAATTATGTTTGGTATTTATTTATATTACTACTCAACAATAAATGAAATGGTCGAAGCCCTCCCTGCTCCACGATTGATTCTGGGAGATTTCAATTCGCACGGAATTATGTGGGGTTCCGTTTACAATGATAGCAGATCATCTTTAATATATAATATTTGCGATATTTTTAGCATGACTATTAAATATGTGTAGCATGACACGGATCCCAAGACCTCCTACACGTCCAAGTGCATTAGATTTATCTCTGCTCGACTTCAATTCGTTTAGAAAGTGTTTCCTGATTTACACGGTAGCGATCATTTACCAATCATCATCTCAATTAGCAGTAATAAAAGCATTGCTAATTCAGTTAATATTCCATATGATTTGATAAAAAATATTGACTGGATGAAATACCAAAGTAGTATCTTAAGTACCCTGAACTCAATGGAAAAGCCCCTCCACTTGAAGAATGTGACTTAGGGCCAAGAAATGTAGCTATTGGAGACATTTTGTCGAAGGTTTGTCAAGGGAAACCTCAATGAGCATTCTTTGGAGTACGGCCAGACGAATGAGGAATCGTAACGTAGGAAATGAGAGTGAGGAATACTCGAACCGATGGATATTTGATTTTGCGAGGAAAGTTTGTTCAGATTCTGTTCCTACGCGTAGTATTATTAGGGAGTCTTCTCCAAATAATGGTTCCATTGATAGCCCCTTTTCAATGATGGAATTTTCCATAGCACTCATGTCTTGTAACAACAACGCTCCTGGGTTGGACAGAATTAAATTCAACTTGGTGGAGAATCTGCCCGACCTTGCAAAAAGACGATTGTTGGAATTGTTAACAAGTTTCTTGAGCAAAATATTGTACCACCTGACTGGAGGCAAGTGAAAGTTATCGCCATTCAAAAGCCGGGGAAACCAGCTTTCAATCACAACTCATATAGACCCATTGTAATGTTGTCCTGTATCAAAAAATTGTTCGAAAAAATTAGTCTTCGACGCCTCGACACTTGTTTCGAGAGGAAAAGTTTGTTTTCTGATAATAGATCTGGCTTCCGTAGAAAAAAAGGGAGGAATGATTGCCTTGCATTACTTTCGTCTGACACTCGAATTGTCTTCGCTAAAAAAAAAAAAAAAACAAATGGCATCTATATTTTTAGACATTAAAGGAGCATTTGATTCATTTTCCATTGATGTTCTTTCAGACAATCTCCATCAACATGGACTTCCAGCGATTATATATAATTATTTGCACAACCTTTTGTCAGAGAAATGCAGGTATTTTTCACAATATCTAAAAAAATTGTATCAGACAATGATACTCTCAGTGATGGAATATGAATGCGTTTGCTTTCGTTCCGCTGCAAACTCTCATATTATCGAACCTGTGCGAATTCAGTATCGTTGTTTGCGAATTGCTTTAAGTTCTAGCGGGAGTTCTTCCATTGAAAGATCGTTCCCCTGGCTACTAAAAACTTCGAAAGGCTTGTTGAGCTTCAATCTCAAACAAGATTCATGACAGTATATTTTAACCATACGTCACAGGAAATCGTCCCTTCAAGATATATTCCTATCCGTGACTGCCTCCTAAATCTCCCTGACTCAACTTTATTTTTCGACACATTCATGCAGCGTGAAGTGCGTGGAATCTCGGAACACCTACGCTCGATAGAAATCCCAAAAATATTTACAAATAAGTTCAGGCATATTGACTCTGAGAAAATATATTACACGGACGGATCACGAATTGAGAAGGCTACTGGGTTTGGTAAATTCAACAATAATGTTTTGGCTCCATTTATTCTTCAAGAACTTGCATCTGTTTATATAGCAGAGTTAGCAGAAGTTCATTCTGATATGAGTGTAATCGTCACATAATCTCCAAACCATTATTTTCTTTTCACAGATAGTTTGAGTGCAATTGAAGCCATTCGCTCAAACGCTGCTGGCAAAAAAGAAACATTTTTCTTGGGCAAAATAAAACAGTGCATGAACGACATATTGAATAATAGTTATCAAATCACAATAGTTTGGTTATCGGCTCATTGCTCCATTACATGCAATGAAAGAGCCGATATTTTAGCCAATCATGATGCTGTTGAGGGTGAAATTTATGAGAGACCGATTGCTTTCAACGAATTCTATAGCGCGTCTCGCCAAAAAACACTTGCCAGCTGGGATAAAGATGATCTGGGTCGGTGGATGCACTCAATTATTCCTAAAATATCCACAAAGGCATGGTTCAGGGGACAGGATGTGAGTAGGGACTTCATTCGTGTGATGTCCAATCACTACACGTTAGATGCACATATCGTTCAAATTGGACTTTCCGAGACTAATCATTGTGCTTGTGGCGAAGGCTATCGCGATATTGATCATATCGTTTGGACATGCGTGGAGTATCGTGATGTCAGATCTCAACTAATAAATTCCTTGCGTACTCAAGGTAGACTATCCAATGTCCCAGTTCGCGACATTCTTGCTTGTCGTGACCTTACATACATGATACTTCTTTACCATTTCATTGAGCCCGTTGCAGTTCCAATTTAAATTTTATTTTATGTTAAACCCCTTTCTCTTTCATGAGTTCAACCAATAGACAGCTATAATATATGAATAGAAGTAATGAACTGATACAAACAAACCTAAATAGTTATAAGATCATGTACAAAATATGAATGTATTTTATTTAATGTAATTTATAATAGCAAATCGCTTGATAAAAGCAGTGTTTAGAATAACTAATAAATACCAACATACGAATATGATACTCGAAATGTATTAGGTTTAAAGTACTATGTATTGTGGATGCCACGGTGAAGAAAAATTTATGTACATTGCCTATGAAATAATAGTATTTATGGAAAAAATCCATTTGAAACGATGGAAAACCGAATATTCTATTCAAAGTTATTATAAAAAGTTCCAACTAAAGCCTGTCGAAAAAAGTCGGAACTCTCACTTTGGCTCTCCATATCTCAGCTGTTAGAGGTCCGATTTCGATAATTTATACAGATACGTCTATCACAACATAAAAAGAACAAATGTAAATTTTTCATTTACATTTTGTTAATGAAAGTTATGATCAAAAAGTACAGGTGTGTAATGTCAGAGACATAACTGGATGTCGTGAATACGAATAAAACTGACTCTCTTACTTTATATTTTAGAATATAAATTAGTTGAGCGATAGCATGAATTGTGCAAGTTTTGCCATTTTATGCTACAAGAATTTGAAACGATACACCTAAACTACACTACAGTACAGTGCTCCCGACGATTGAAGTCCAAATGAAAGCACGACCTAAGCGTTTGAGGATCTATACCACGCAAAAGGTCTGCTTTCATTGCCAACTGCTCCACTGGACGACTGAAGTCCAAATGAGAGTTGCGACCTGAGCGTTTTAGATTTTTAACCACGCAGAAGGTGCACTCTCTGAAGCTGCTGGTTGATTAAATCATTCACACGACGTCTGCTTCCATCCAACGCACAAGCAGAAATGATCGATTTTCGACCACGGTTCCCTTTTTATAAGCAGTCAGTTGAAGATATATGCCTGACTACCTCAAAATCGTCGTCCTTGCGCGAAAAACCCAAGCGAAAGTAAAGAGTTTTCCGCGTTGTTTTCAAATTTTGAGAAAACATAATTTTTGAGTTGTTTGTGGTTTTCTCACACTATTCAAAATATTATCCTAAATTCCTGATCATATTTTTGATGAAATAGTGAAAGAATTATGTTGCTGCCGTGAAAAAAGTCGAGATATTCACGATTAAGTTCTGCCCATTCTTCCATATGGCTAATTTTGAAAAGGCACCCTATAGTAAAGTAAGTCGTATTCACGACAAAAGGTAACCAAAAACTTCGTATTTTCGACATATCTTTGAATTCAAAGCGACGACATATGCATTTTTATATAACAATAGTGTTTACGTTTAGTGTACAGAGGGAACGAAAACTGTTATACGTGTAGCAATCCTCTTCAAGCAGTATAGGTAGGATGAATTCGGAATAAGCCGCTATGCGCAAGATTCAAGAAGTGTACATCGCAAGGTAGAATAATTGCCTAATACACTGTACCGTTTTCGTACCTACATAGTTGGTTATGTTGTAGCGATTTAGATTCAATTTTGCCTTCGTTGCGGTCGGTCACCAAATACGACATTAGTTACATTGTAAAGTAGTAGTAGAAGTCTAGTTAAGTGAAATAAATAAGTAACGATATAGCAGCAAATATAGAATAATAATTAGTAATAAACAGTGTTTGGAGTGAAGTGGAGTGTTTTACTTACCAGTATCGCTGCCGTGATACTTACTGGGAACTGCTTATGCTGGTACCTGCAAGAAAAAATGGGCCAAAACGGAATTGGAAAAAAAAACAACTATCAGCTGTTCGAGGAAGTGGAATGTTGTCTGGAACACTATTTCGGAAGGGGCACAACATTGGTGCCGTGACCAGGATCAGTGTTCCAGAACCGACGCGGCGTCAGTTGGAACCATTTTGAAGGTATTGTAAAGGATCGTCGCCATTGCAAGCAGTTCAACAATTCGAAACGCTTCGTCAGACTCGGATTTTGGATGCAGTATTTGTGGATCAGCGAATCTTTAGTACAAGCGTGACATCTTCAGCTGTTGGTAGCAAATCCCATCCAACGAAGCTTTCGGTCAACTCGGCGACAGAAACTAGCGGTCCAAATTGCATAGCATGCAGCGAGCAACATTTTCTTCCACGTTGTCCTTCATTCAACAAGCTGCCGGTTGATAAGCAACTACAGCTGACCAATTCCAAAAGGCTTTGCAGTAATTGTTTGGGACGAAATCATCTGGCGCGTGATTGTTCTTCTAAGTATCGGTGTAGGACTTGTTCAAAGAAGCATCACACGCTTTTTCACCCTGGATTTCCTGGATCTACTGCAACGTCGACCTCGATTCAAGACGATAATTCAGCTTCTCCGTCAACTTCTGGTGTTACTCCGAACTCTGGTGGAATGGTTTCTAGTTCGGTTGCGACAATTTCTTCTAATATGGCGATGGGAGGCTCGAAGTCACACGTCTTCTTGTTGACTGCGGTTTTGGAAGTGAAGGATTATTGTGGTAGGATACATCATGCGAGAGCTTTGTTGGATTCTGGATCGCAGGCAAACTTGATGTCTGAGCGGCTTTGTCAATTATTGAAGTTACCAAGACGAAACAAAAATGTTGAGATTGTGGGTATAGGACAAGCTAGACGGCAGACAGCTTACGAAGTTTCAACAAATATTGCATCACGAATTCGGGATTTCTCAATATTAATGGATTTTTTGGTTTTGGGGCAGGTTACGGATAATCAGCCATCTACATCGCTTCCATTAGAAACTTAGAAACCACCGCAAGACATGGTTTTGGCGGATCCCGGATTCTACGCTTCCGGTCCTATAGACCTAGTATTGGGTTCTCAATTCTTTTACGATTTTCATCTGCTTCACGGTGGCCGGCTTCAGATTCGAAAAATCAACGACGATTTTCCAGTATTAGTAAACACGGTATTTGGTTGGGTAGCTGCTGGCGAAGCGAATCTTGGCGGAAATTTCGGGAGAGTCAGCAGCAATTTGGCTCTCGCCGATCCTTTGGATAAAGCCATCGACAAATTCTTGACTATCGAAGAGCTTTCAGCAAAACCACAACGGTCTCAGGAGGAGAAAAATGGCGAAGCGCACTTTCAGCATACGATCACACGAGACGATACGGGACGGTATATGGCAAGATACCCAAAGCGAGCTGGTTTTTACGAGATGATTGGTGATTCGAAGGAGACGGCTCTGCGAAGATTTCTGCAAATCGAAAGACGGCTTGAAAAGGACGCCAATCTACGCAAACACTACAACGCTTTCATGCAGTAATACATCGATTTAGGGCACATGAAAGCAGTGGGAATGGTGGACGAGATTCCGAAGACAGAAAAAAAGGTTTGCTGCCTCCCTCATCATCCTGTGTTTAAGGAATCCAGCTCGACAACGAAAGTGCGAGTAGTTTTTGCTGAATCAGCCAAGACTTCGTTAAACGAGATACTTGTTACCGGACCGGTAATTCAGGATGATCTTTTCGATCTAATGCTTCCGTAAGAACGCTGTGGCGTTAGTTGCAGACGTAGAGAAGATGTATCGACAGATTCGTATACACCAGGAAGATACTCCTCTACAGCGAATCTTGTGGCGTTTTGATCCAAGAGATCCGGTTCAAATCTACGAGCTCCAAACGGTCACGTACGGTTTAGCCCCATCATCTTTCCTCGCCACCAGAGTTCTGCAGCAGCTGTCGATGGACTATCAAGCCAAATACAGCATGGGTTCGTTGGCAGTATCAGAGGACTTTTACATGGACGATCTTCTCTCCGGTGCTGATACTGTTGAAAACGCACGGAAACTGCGTGATGAAGTCCAAGCACTATTGGCAGAAGGCGGTTTTCAGCTACGCAAATGGAGTTCAAATCGACGTGAGTTACTGCAGGATCTACCATCTGAAGTATTGGGCGTAGCGGATACATTACGTTTCGAGCCGGAGCAGAGAATAAAGACACTAGGAGTAGTATGGGATACACAGCTGGATCAGCTTTGTATCGATGTACAGCCGATAGAAGCTTATACGCAGTGGACGAAACGGAAAATTTTCTCGGCGATAGCAAAGCTCTACGATCCGTTGGGACTCGTGTCACCTGTTGTAGCGTGGGAAAAAATGCGACTGCTACATCTTTGGTTAGCTTCTATTGGCTGGGATGATCCAGTGCTGCCGGAAATTGAGTCAAAATGGACGGAATTCTACTTGCAGCTTCCCTTACTACAAAGCTTCAGGGTTACACGGTTCATATGGTTGCCTGATACGTCAACAGTCCAGTTTCACGTCTTCTGCGACGCGTCAGAAGTTGGATACGGTGCATGTATTTACGCTCGGTCGATCAGCTTGGAAGGTCATATGAAAGTGGAATTAATCGCATCGAAATCGCGCGTAGCGCCACTGAAACGTATTTCGTTACCTCGGTTGGAACTATGTTCCGCATTGCTCGCTGCTAAGCTGTATTCAAAAATCTCCGCAGCACTAAGAATGGAAGGTAAACCATGTTGGTTTTGGTCAGATTCAATGGTGACGCTGCATTGGATACGCGCGCCACCCAATACTTGGCAAACATTCATTGCTAACCGCACTTCTGAGATTCAGTTACTTACCCACGGTCATAACTGGCGTCATGTCAAGGGATCCGATAACCCTGCGGATCAAATCTCACGCGGTGCATTACCCAAGGACTTTATCAACAGCATGAACTGGCTACATGGTCCGGCATGGCTTCTAGACGATGATCATTGGCCCTACAACGCTACATTGGATACCCCATCCGAAGAATTATTGGAGCGGAGAAAAACGGTAGCAGTAGCACAAAACGTTTGTCAACCGGATCCCTTATTTGAGCGATACTCATCCTTTCTGCGTCTAGTTCGTGTTACCGCATACATACTACGCTTTGTGAACCGTTGCCGATCAAAAAACAATCGCACTACAGAATCGTTTCTCAGTACAAATGAATTAAACGAAACCAAGCAAGGGCTAGCGAAAGGTGTACAGCACGAGGAATTTGCACAGGAACTGAAGGATTTGAAACAAGGAAAACCCGTATCACGTCAGTCATCGTTAAAGCTACTACGTCCATTTCTCGATGAAAAGGGAATAATTCGCCTTTGGGGTCGAATACAACAATCCGACGAAAGCTACCAAACCAAGCATCCCATAGCCTTACCAAGTAAACACTCATTATCTCGTCTCATCGCAGTGCATTTTCATACCCAGAGTTTTCATTCTGGTCCTCGTATGACGTTAGCCGCTATACGTCAAGAGTTTTGGCCTGTGAGAGGAAGAGAATTGGTAAATTTCGTTTGCCGCAACTGTCATAACTGCTTCCGTTACAACCCTGTTCGTATAGCCCAACCTCAAGGTAGATTACCAAAAGCCAGAATAGTTCCAAGTCGCCCATTTACTATAGCTGGTGTGGATTATTGTGGACCAGTTTATCTTAAACCCACCCACCGGCGTGCCGCCTCACGAAAAGCATTCATCACTGTCTTTGTATGCTTCGTCACAAAAGCGGTGCATCTCGAACTTGTGTGTGATCTGTCTACAGATACCTTCCTAGCAGCATTACGTCGTTTTATCGCCCGTCGAGGAATGCCCGCTGAAATTCACTCGTATAACGGCACGAACTTCCAAGGAGCAGGGAACAAAATCACGGAACTGTACAGTATTCTCAACAGCAAGCGTAACCAAGAGATTATTGCTAACGAATGCACCAATCGTGGAATAATTTGGCGTTTCATACCTCCAAAAGCAACGAACTTCGGAGGGCTGTGGGAAGCATCTGTAAAAACAGCAAAAAGTTCACTCATTAAAACGATCGGAAACACTAAATTAAGTTTCGAAGATTTCACAACTATTCTCACACAAATTGAGGGAAATATGAATACCCGTCCGCTCACCCCACTTTCCGAAGACCCCACTGAACTGGATGTCTTAACTCCGGGTCATTTTCTCACCGGAACATCGCTCGGGTGTTTACCAGATCCTGATTATTCCAACGTACCTACCAACCGTCTACGCCATTATCAACTATTGCAAAGTTTAATCCAACATCACTGGACACGATGGCGGAAGGAGTATCTCACGGAACTAAATAATCAACGCAAATCAACCACATCTCCTGTTGACATCGGCGTTGGACAAATCGTGTTACTACTGGACGAAAACAAACCATCTAATTTGTGGCCACTCGCCAAGGTCGAAAAAATTTCACCAGGTGATGATGACGTCGTTCGTGTTGTCACCATCCGAACCAAAAGTGGAGTGTACACACGTCCAGCATCAAAAGTATGTCCCTTACCGTTCAACCGAGAGATCAGCACCATCACAGTATGAACCAGAGCAACAATCTTAACTAAAACGAGCAAACAATTAGTGTGTTTTATATATAATGTATTTCTCAAAATAATTGAACCAAATGATTGTAAATTTGCATAACACAAATTTAGGTGGCCGGCAATGTTTACGTTTAGTGTACAGAGGGAAACGCAAACTGTTATACGCGTAGCAATCCTCTTCAAGCAGTATAGGTAGGATGAATTCGGAATAAGCCGCTATGCGCAAGATTCAAGAAGTGTACATCGCAAGGTAGAATAATTGCCTAATACACTGTACCGTTTTCGTACCTACATAGTTGGTTATGTTGTAGCGATTTAGATTCAATTTTGCCTTCGTTGCGGTCGGTCACCAAATACGACATTAGTTACATTGTAAAGTAGTAGTAGAAGTCTAGTTAAGTGAAATAAATAAGCAGCAAATATAGAACATTAATTAGTAATAAACAGTGTTTGGAGTGAAGTGGAGTGTTTTACTTACCTGTATCGCTGCCGTGATACTTACTGGGAACTGCTTATGCTGGTACCTGCAAGAAAAAATTGGCCAAAACGGAATTGGAAGAAAAACAACTATCAGCTGTTCGAGGAAGTGGAATTTTGTCTGGAACACTATTTCGGAAGGGACACAACAAATAGATTGAATTTGATATCTCTTATGTGTTAAATCAATTTCAACTTTACTGAAAATGTCTCAAAAAATTCGATATTTTCACAGAAATTTTAGAATATACGTAGTCCTGATATATCTATTTCGGTATCCGTCAACCCGCGTTAGCTCTATGAGCGAGTACGTGTTTATCACCAACTACTAATCACCATTCGCCTGACTGCTTGACACTGCAGCCATCAACCACCAAGCATGTCACGCACCGACTGCAGTACCATATGTGACAACGTTGTGCGTGCACTCACTCACTCGGCTACTCATCCATCGAACTGTACCCTGCACATATGCAGAAATGCTTAAAACAATTATTGATGTCCCTCCACTCGAAACAGAAAGCGGTTTTTCAAATCTAGAGCCAGAGGAATCTGACTCTGATGAAAATAGTAAAGTCACTCCTCAAGGTTCTGTTAAGAGGAGGAAGTCCCCCCCCAAATTACCAAAAAAGACACCTAAAATTACACCTTCAAAAAAAGATCGCCGTGTTAAATCTAAAATCATTTGATGGATAATTTATCATCCGCCGCAAATTATTCAATCACTGTCCTGCAGTGGAGTTGTTGAAGCATCATACCAAAACTTGATTCATTTAAAGTTTTGTTGCATAGTCAGAAATGTGATGTATTTGCTTTACGCGAAACATGGCTTACATCAAACATAGCCTTAAATTTTAATGACTTTAACATTATACGTCTCGATAGAGACTCTCCGTATGGCGGAGTGCTTTTAGAAACTAAGAAACGTTATTCCTTTTATAGATTAAACATTCCTTCGACTTCTAATATAAAATTTGTTGTTTGTTGTCAAATAAACATTAAAGGAAAGGACATTTGCATTGCTTCGATATATATTCCTTCAAGAGCTCAAGTTGGACAACGACAGCTTAATGAAATGGTCGAAGCCCTCCCTGCTCCACAATTGATTCTGGGAGATTTCAATTCGCACGGAATTATGTGGGGTTCCGTTTACAATGATAGCAGATCATCTTTAATATATAATATTTGCGATATTTTTAGCATGACTATTAAATATGTGTAGCATGACACGGATCCCAAGACCTCTTACACGTCCAAGTGCATTAGATTTATCTGCTCGACTTCAATTCGTTTAGAAAGTATTTCCTGATTTACACGGTAGCGATCATTTACCAATCATCATCTCAATTAGCAGTAATAAAAGCATTGCTAATTCAGTTAATATTCCATATGATTTGATAAAAAATATTGACTGGATGAAATACCAAAGTAGTATCTTAAGTACCTTGAATTCAATGGAAGAGCCCCCTCCACTTGAAGAATGTGACTTCGGGCCAAGAAATGTAGCTATTGGAGACATTTTGTGGAAGGTTTGTCAAGGGAAACCTCAATTAGCACTCTTTTGAGTACGGCCAGACGAATGAGGAATCGTAACGTAGGAAATGAGAGTGAGGAATACTCGAACCGATGGATATTTGATTTTGCGAGGAAAGTTTGTTCAGATTCTGTTCCTACGCGTAGCATTATTTGGGAGTCTTCTCCAAATAATGGTTCCATTGATAGCCCCTTTTCAATGATGGAATTTTCCATAGCACTCATGTCTTGTAACAACAACGCTCCTGGGTTGGACAGAATTAAATTCAACTTGGTGAAGAATAATTATTTGCACAACCTTTTGTCAGATAAATGCAGGTATTTTTCACAATATCTAATAAAATTGTATCAGACAACGATACTCTCAGTGATAGAATATGGATGCATTTGCTTTCGTTCCGCTGCAAACTCTCATATTATCGAACCTGTGCGAATTTAGTATCGTTGTTTGCGAATTGCTTTAAGTTCTAGCGGGAGTTCTTCCATAGAAAGATCGTTTTTCTGAGCTTTCATCGCGACTGTTAATAAGATGTGAGGTACTGAATCCCTTGGCTACTAAAAACTTCGAAAGGCTTGTTGAGCTTCAATCTCAAACAAGATTCATGACAGTATATTTTAACCATACGTCACAGGAAATCGTTCCTTCAAGATATATTCCTATCCGTGACAGCATAGAATCCCGGAACACCTACGCTCGATGGAAATCCCAAAAATACTTACAAATAAGTTCAGGCATATTGACTCTGAGAAAATATATTATACGGACGGATCACGAATTGAGAAGGCTACTGGGTTTGGTAAATTCAACAATAATGTTTTGGCTTCATTTATTCTTCAAGAACTTGCATCTGTTTATATAGCAGAGTTAGCAGTAGTTCATTCTGGTATGAGTGTAATCGTCACATTATCTCTAAACCATTATTTTCTTTTCACAGATAGTCTGAGTGCAATTGAAGCCATTCGCTCAAACGCTGCTGGCAAAAAAGAAACATTTTTCTTGGGCAAAATGAAACAGGGCATAAACGACATATTGAATAATAATTATCCAATCACAATAGTTTGGTTATCGGCTCATTGCTCCATTCCATGCAATGAAAGACAGAAATAATAGTATGTAAACTTTTCATTTATATTTTGTTAATGAAAGTTATGATCAAAACCGTAACCAAAAACTTCGTATTTTCGACATATCTTTGAATTCAAGGCGACGACATATGCATTTTTATATAACAATAGATTGAATTTGATATCTCTTATGTGTTAAATCAATTTCAACTTTACTGAAAATGTCTCAAAAAATTCGATATTTTCACAGAAATTTTAGAATATACGTAGTCCTGATATATCTATTTCGGTATCCGTCAAACCCGCGTTAGCTCTATGAGCGAGTACGTGTTTATCACCAACCACCAATCACCATTCGCCTGACTGCTTGACACTGCAGCCATCAACCACCAAGCATGTCACGCACCGATTGCAGTACCATATGTGACAACGTTGTGCGTGCACTCACTCGCTCGGCTACTCATCCATCGAACTGTACCCTGCAGTTCATACATGGTATGCATACTGTCGTCACCTATCGCACTTTTCGTGTTTTTCAGTGGGTTACATCGCACCAACGTGTACCATATGTACATATGTTTACATATTGGAATTGTTGAGTTAACAAACCAGCAAGCATGGGTAGTCGGAATAGATCGGAATATAGAGACTTCCTCTGCCACTCGTAACCCCCAGCCTGTAAACCTATCGTTTGTAGGGGGTCTCAGGTATCAAGATTATATATTGATGCTCAACAATGCCACCAGCGTTCCAGCATATTAGCGATGTACTTGTGGTATGACAATGCATACGGGCTCTGTATCAATAAAATGGCAACGTGAGATCACACTAGCAAGTCTTGTAGAATTTTATGCCATATGATTAACGACCACCTATAGAATGCACTGTCAGCTCGGTTTGGTTACGACCTTAGAGGCGTTCAGGCATATTCCAACAAACGTAGCGTTATATAACAGTCCGGTCAAACTAGTATTAAGCCAATGGTTCGTACCTATGGTTCCTCTCGCACTGCACAGGAATACCGTTAAGACAGTGATTATATACACACCAGTAGGGTAAAACTAACCTGTCTCACGACGGTTTAAACCCAGCTCACGTTTCCTTGAAAGAGTGACCAATCCTACGCTTTGTGAATTTTGCTTCACAATGATAGGAAAAGCCGACATCGAAGGATCAAAAAGCCACGTCGCTATGAACGCTTGGCAACCACAAGCCAGTTATCCCTGTGGTAACTTTTCTGACACCTCTTGCTAAAAACTCTTTAAACCAAAAGGATCGTGAGGCCTAGTTTTCGCTGTCTCAATATGTACTGAACATCGAGATCAAGCCAGCTATTGTCCTTATGCTCAGCGTGTGGTTTCTGTCCACACTGAGCTGACCTTTGGACACCTATGTTATTGTTTTGGAGATGTACCGTCCTAGTCAAACTCCTAACCTAGCACTGTCCATGACTTGGAGTATCCAGATGTCCACTGTCATCGGCGTACTGTGTGAAAGTTGAGCGGACTGTGGCCTTGTCGCACGCGGACGGGACCCTACTTCAGGACCCACCGGACCGAACGTGGGATTGCGCACCGTGAAGCACGTCCCGTACGCACCGATCAGCGGAGAACCCGGTTCGGACCACACGCCAGGAAACGCAACGAACGAACGACCACAGGCTCTGTCTTCTGCATTATTGCCAGAAATGACGACATGGTTGAACGCTGAACAAGAAACCGTATGCCAAGAGGTTGCAATAACCCCAGCACTTGTTCCACCTGATCATGTAAGTAGGGTAACAGTAAGAATGGTGGTATCTCATTGGTGCTCGGGAGATAATATTTTACCCGAGCTTCCACCTGCTGTCATTAGCTAATAACACCTTTCGTGGTATCTATGATGCGTCGTCTATTTAGGCGCTGTAACATTACGTTTGGTTCATCCAACAGCACCAGTTTTGCTTACCAAAACTTGGCCCACTAAGCACCGATATCTTTTATGTCGACAGAAGACACCTAGATCTAACAGAGGGTCAGTGTCCGACGTTACGTTGTAATAACATCATCCAAGAATGTTACTATACGTACCCATTTATAGTTTGAGAATAAGTTAAAATCATTTCGAATCTAAGGCCTCTAATCATCCGCTTCACCATATAAGAATAGATTCCGAAATATAGATATAGATTCCAGCTATCCTGAGGGAGGGAACCATCTGCTAGATGGTTCGATTGGTCTTTCGCCTCTATGCCCAATTCTGACAATCGATTTGCACGTCAGAATTGCTTCGGTCATCCATCAGGGTTTCCCCTGTCTTCAACCTGATCAGGCATAGTTCACCATCTTTCGGGTCACATTCTGCACACTCACGGTATGTTATGGCACGATGATGGCACGCAAGCGAACCACCATCGCATGTCGGCTATAACACCCGGGGATGGAGAGACGAGCAGAGAGTCTCGCCCGTAATCCCGCACAACGAGAGAGTTATGTTTTTTACGTCTATGGTTTTTCAGTGTGCGTTACCGCGGAAACGGAAAACGGCACCATTGGCTCGCGCGCAAAATAGACTTCTTGATCCGTGTTTCAAGACGGGTCCCGAAGGTACCTCGATTTTATTATTGCCGATCAACAGTCTGCCAACCCAGACTGAGGGTGTAGGCGGGGGCATACGGGACGGTGTTCGTATCCATCACGCACCCAAAGGTACACCACGTGCAGTAAGTCCCAGTTCGCGACATAGGCCTTCAGAACTGAACATCGCTACGATGGGACAAGCAACTAACACCAAGGGACCGATGTCGGGTGATTTGCAAGTGTGAACCAGCAAAACTGTTCGTAATGGATCGCAATGTTCTATTGAAAGCAAGAGCGTAAATGACCTGTGTGTCAATCATAGGCCAGTAACTCTGTTTCGGATATTCGAGTTCAACGGACTTGAGCCCTAGGCAGTTTCACGTACTTTTTGACTCTATTAAGAGTGCTTTTCAACTTTCCCTCACGGTACTTGTTCGCTATCGGTCTCGTGGTGATATTTAGCTTTAGAAGAAATTTACCTCCCACTTTGTGCTGCACTATCAAGCAACACGACTCCATGGAAAAGTGTTCTACCATCAGCGCCGTTATACGGGCCTATCACCCTCTATGGGAGTAAAAGCCACATTCTAGTTGAACTTGAACCAGGTTCCGCTGGTTATGGTAGATAATAAAATTTCCAGTACACGGAATCAGGTAGATACGCGATGTGTATCACCTCTACGTGCTGAGCTCCTCCCGTTTCGCTCGCAGCTACTCAGGGAATCCTTGTTAGTTTCTTTTCTTCCCCTATTAATAGGCTTAAATTTAGGGGGTAGTCACACATTATTTGAGGCCTACTTATTCGTCGGATGGTCAAATGTCGATGCACTGCCCACACAGCAAGGGGGTATCCAAGCCAGGCTGGATTACGCGATGTATGTGCATCAACCATCGATAGCCTGTATCGCGCAATGCGATACAATCGATGTCTGACTAGCTTGAACGTTTTACCACCATGGTAGGATAACGTCACAACGCATACATGCATGAGCACGTATAGTTGAATCGATAAATATAGGCACTCAAAAATGTGTACATCGTAACGTTATACGGTGTGCGATATGCGTTCAACTTGTCGGTGTTCATGTGTCCTGCAGTTCACATTCTGACGCGCATTTAGCTGCGGTCTTCATCGATCCACGAGCCGAGTGATCCCCTGACTAGGGTTTTACAAGCTTACCGGATTCCCCGGTAGAACCATACAATAGCACAAAACACTGTTGTGGTGGGCATCCACGCACACGGGCTCACTGTTGCACAATTAATGATACCACACCGCACTCCACAGTCGACCTGCGAGACCGAGTGAGTGAGTAGAGTACATAGTAGCACCGTATACGAGCGCGCATTTCGCGCCCAAGGGTAGAAACAAAATAGAAACACACATGCGTGTAGCGTGATTTTCGTTCTCTCAACACAAACAATTTGTGCGTACGAGAGAGGTATGCGCTCGTTCGCATCGGGCCGTGTCGGGTGTATGATGGTTTTGTGTGTGGTATTTGTTCAAGACAAATCAATACAGTAATGATCCTTCCGCAGGTTCACCTACAGAAACCTTGTTACGACTTTTACTTCTTCCAAATCATTGGGTTCGGTCAACTTCAGCGATTCGAATGTAATCCCGAGGGACTAGCAAATGTTCACCTTATAAGAGCTCACTTAATAATCCATCGGTAGTAGCGACGGGTGGTGTGTACAAAGGGCAGAGATGTAATCAACGCTAGTTAATGACCGGCACTTACTAGGAATTCCAGGTTCATATGGACCATTTCAATCCATAATCCCGACTAAATGAGCATTTCAGTGATTTACCGTTCCTTTCGGAATAGGGTACACGCTGCCGGTCACATTGAAGCACGCGTGCAGCCCAGAACATCTAAGGGCATCACGGTCGCTCAATCTCACTTTGCTGAACACAAATTGTCCTATTAAGCAGAAGTCAAACTCGATGAGTTGACGTATTATCAGGTTACACTACACCGCCGGCCGGACGGAACCGGCGCGAACGAAGAAACTGCACCACACGGTTGCCCAACGCACAGCACCCCGCCGCACCGACCACCAACCGGGCGGGATCATCGTGTGACTACTGAAAGCGTTCTATTTAATTTGATTGAGTCACCTTCGTTATCGGAATTAACCAGACAAATCATTCCACGAACTATGAACGGCCATGCACCACTACCTTCAATTTTGAGAAAGTTAATAATCTGTCTTACCTCTAAAAGTTCGGACCTGGTAAGTTTTCCCGTGTTGAGTAAATTAAGCCGCAGGCTCCACTCCTGGTGGTGCCCTTCCGTCAATTCCTTTAAGTTTCAACTTTGCAACCATACTTCCCCCGGTTTTGGTTTCCCGGAAGCTACTGAGAGCACCATAATGTAGCGTCTCCCACTTGCTAGCTGGCATAGTTTACGGTTAGAACTAGGACGGTATCTAATCGCCTTCGATCCTTTAACATTCGTTCTTGATTAATTAAAGCGTCCATGGTAAATGCTTTCGCTTTAGTTAGTCTTACGATGGTCTACAAATTTCACTTCTCGCGCCGTAATACTAATACCCCCAACTACTTCTGTTAATCATTACCTCTTGATCTGGATTACAAACCAATGAATATTAAGACCGAGGTCATATTCTATTATTCCATGCAAGATTAATCTCGGCCATAGGGATAGCCTGCTTAGAGCACTCTAATTTGTTCAAAGTAATAGCAGCTGGGCTTGTGGAAAACGCCCGCACCCGATGAAAGGCAACAGACGCCACAACAATATACATGAACCAGACGGCCCGTGTGATCGCACACCCAGTCCTATAGTCGCAACAATCCAGTGACCTATTACCATCATTTGGAGTAGCACCCGTGTTGGACAACAATAAACTTCGAACGTTTTAACCGCAACAATTTTAATATACGCTAGTGGAGCTGGTATTACCGCGGCTGCTGGCACCAGACTTGCCCTCTACTTGATTTATGCTCAACTCATTTCAATTATAAGACGTCATAAAAGAGTCTTATATTATTATTTCTCGTTACTACCTCCCCGTGCCGGGATTGGGTAATTTAGGTGCCTGCTGCCTTCCTTGGATGTGGTAGTCATTTCTCGGAGAGGGACTCCGGAATCGAACGCGGATTCCCCGTTACCCGTTGCAACCATGGTAGTCCTCTATACTACTATCGATAGTTGATAGGGCAGATATTGGAATGATCCGTCGTCGGTGCGAGACCATACGATCAACAAAATTATCCAGATTTTAACTTCAGCGTCACGAAGGACAATTGGTTTGACTAATAGTTGCACAAGTTCAGCGAGGTCCCTACATTATGGCATGTATTAGCTCTAGATTTTCCACAGTTATCCAAGTAACTAGTTAAATGATCTTGTAAATTATAGCTGTCATACTGAACTTTATAACTGAACGGTTTTACATTAAATCTGTTTGTACTTAGACATGCATGGCTCAACCTTTGAGACAAGCGTATATTACTGGTAGTATCAACCCGAATTCGTCCGAGTCAGTTAGTCAGTGATGAGCCGTTAAATCTGGTATGAACTATGGTATGACCACCTTCGTTCAACACCATTCTTTGGTAGCTATCAAATCACCGTCCTCCTTCCCCTCCTCGTGTCGAGAGAAAAAGTACGGCTTGGGATACGAAATCCCGTACCATTGAATTTCACCACAACGTGTTTCATTCGCACATTCGCGTATATTCGTGTTCGTATGAGACACTAGCCGTTCCCCGATGGTACGCGGTGCTAGAGGTCAAGCAAAACAATCGAAAAAAGTTTCCCATCCTTGACAGCCGACTACGGTTCGACCACTGCCCATGGTTGATGATGGTACACCAAACAGGACGTCATCGAACGGTCAAGACGTTCAAGACGTGCTATATAGTCCTAGTACGATACATACACTAGGTCATGTACTATCCACGGGACCGATAACCAGAGTAGAATCAGTTGGCAAGAGACATAGAATGTCGCACTATACCACTATATGGTATAGT
Organism: Malaya genurostris; assembly: GCF_030247185.1. Classification (NCBI taxonomy): domain Eukaryota; kingdom Metazoa; phylum Arthropoda; class Insecta; order Diptera; family Culicidae; genus Malaya; species Malaya genurostris. The sequence continues at coordinate 187,066,655 of NC_080571.1, forward strand.
GATATAGTGCGAAAAGTTTTATTCTCAGTGCTGAAAAAATTCGTTATCACAATGGTGACTCGAGCTTACATTGAGACAACACATATGTCATCGTCCACCCAACTACGATTGTTGCTAATTGAATCATAGCAAGTATCATGACTGCCGAACCCTTTCAGTGGTACGTACAAGTGGTGCGGTTCGCCCAGCGTGCCGCACTTTGAGACGTCAGGGTTTAGTGGTGTGCGTTGAAGTGCCTGGTGTAAGCCGACATGAAGCCGCCACTAGCACAGATCTTGGTGGTAGTAGCAAATATTCGAATGAGATCTTGGATGACTGAATAGAGGAGGGTTTCGTGTCAACAGCAGTTTACACGAGTTAGCCAATCCTAAGGTCTATGGGAAACCTGATATATTCTAAGCATTTAACCAAATACACAACCCCCGTGCCGTGTTTTGGTCCAACATCCACTAGTATATATTAAACGGGCGAAAGGGAATCCGGTTACTACTCCGGAGCCTGCTGAGTATACGTTTGCATTGGTATGCTTATTGGAAACGGCAGTGCCTTTGTAATCATGGTAACATGAATCTTTTCTTCGAGACACTAACAGGAGGTATCGGAAGAGTTATATTTTCTTTTTAACAGTCATACTGACCACGGAATTCTTTTACAGAGAGATGTGGTTGGACAGACTGCAAGAGCATGGTTTTTACAGCTGAGGCGATGCACTCTCCTTGGTCCATAAAAATCGAAGATCGGAACACTTACTTTCAACAGCTTGCACCGAATCCGCAGCAGGTCTCCAAAATGTGGAGTCTAGTCGATAGAATAATGTAGGTAAGGGAAGTCGGCAAATTGGATCCGTTCGGGATAAGGATTGGCTCTGGAGACTGGGATGACTCGGGCTCTTATCCTACCATCGGTCGCTCGAGTGAACCCTTCGCTCGATTGCTTCCATTGTAGGATTTTGCCTTAACTATCTTGGTGCGATTGATTTAGTTCGTATGTACTGTGCACTGTAGTCATGAATAAACAATCAATTCGGAACTGGCACGGCTGAGGGAATCCGACTGTCTAATTAAAACAAAGTATTGTGATGGCCTCAACAGGTGTTGACACAATGTGATTTCTGCCCAGTGCTCTGAATGTCAACGCGAAAAAATTCAAGCAAGCGCGGGTAAACACTGGGAGTAAATATGACTCTCTCAAGGTAGCCAAATGCCTCGTCATCTAATTAGTGAATGGATTAACGAGATTCCCTCTGTCCCTATCTACTATCTAGCGAAACCACAGCCAGGGGAAAGGGTTTGGAAACACTAGCGGGGAAAAACACCCTGTTGAGCTTGACTCTAGTCTGGCATTGTAAGGCGATATAAGAGGTGCAGAATAGGATGAAGCTCGGGTAAAATATTATTTCCGAGCACCAATGAGATACCACTCTTACTGTTCCCTTACTTACATGATCAGGTGGAACAAGTGCTGGGGTTATTGCAACCTCTTGGCATACGGTTTCTTGTTCAGCGTTCAGCCATATCGTCATTTCTGGCAATAATGCAGAAGACAGAGCCTGTGGTCGTTTGTTCGTTGCGTGTCCTGGCGTGTGGTCCGAACCGGGTTCTCCACTGATCGGTACGTACGGGACGTGCTTCACGGTGCGCAATCCGGTGTTCGGTCCGGTGGGTCCTGAAGTAGGGTCCCGTCCGCGAGCGGCAAGGCCACAGTCCGCTGAACTTTCACACAGTACGCCGATGACAGTGGACATCTGGATACTCCAAGTCATGGACAGTGCTAGGTGCGGAGTTTGACTGGGGCGGTACATCTCCAAAACAATAACAGAGGTGTCCAAAGGTCAGCTCAGTGTGGACAGAAACCACACGCTGAGCATAAGGACAAAATCTGGCTTGATCTCGATGTTCAGTACATATTGAGACAGCGAAAGCTAGGCCTCACGATCCTTTTGGTTTAAAGAGTTTTTAGCAAGATGTGTCAGAAAAGTTACCACAGAGATAACTGCTTGATCCTTCGATGTCGGCTCTTCCTATCATTGTGAAGCAAAATTCACAAAGCGTAGGATTGGTCACCCTTTCAAGGGAACGTGAGCTGGGTTTAGACCGTCGTGAGATAGGTTAGTTTTACCCTACTGGTGTGTATATAATCACTGTCTTAACGGTATTCCTGTGCAATACGAGAGGAACCATAGGAACGAACCAATGGCTCAATACTAGTTTGACCGGACTGTGGTATAAAGCTACGTTCGTTGGATTATGTCTGAACGCCTCTAAGGTCGCGTAACTAAACCGAGCTGACAGTGTATCCTATAGGTGGTCGTTGATCATATGGCATAAAACTCTACAAGACTTGCTAGTGCGATCTCACGTTGGCATTTTAGTCATACAGAGCCCGTATGCATTGTTATACAGCAAGTACATCGCTAATATGCTGGAACGCTGGTGGCATTGTTGAGCATCAATATATAATCTTGATACCTGAGACCCCCTACAAACGATAGGTTTACAGGCTGGGGGTTACGAGTGGCAGAGGAAGTCTCTATATTCCGATCTATTCCGACTACCCATGCTTGCTGGTTTGTTAACTCAACAATTCCAATATGTAAACATATGTACATATGGTACACGTTGGTGCGATGTAACCCACTGAAAATCACGAAAAGTGCGATAGGTAACGACAGCATGCATACCATGTATGCACTACAGGGTATAGTTCGATGGATGAGTAGCCGAGCGAGTGAGTGCACGCACAACGTTGTCACATATGGTACTACAGTCGGTGCGTGGCATGCTTGGTGGTTGGTGGCTGCAGTGCCAAGCAGTCTAGTGAATGGTGATTGGTGGTTGGTGATAAACACGTACTCGGTCATAGAGCCAACACGGGTTGACTGATACCGAAATAGATATATCAGGACTACGTATCTGATAATCAGTTGCGTATCACTTCACCGAAAGACACTCGAGTGATAAGTGACATGAATATCATGGTCAGCTTATGTGACTGATATTTCACTATGACTGATTTTTAGTAGAGAGGTTCGATTTATTTCAACCCTGGTAATACCAGTTTTTGCAACCGGGTTACTTGACCAAGTTTCCATCTGTTGATCACATCGACCCAGTGATGTAAAGTTCTGGGTCGTACATGTCGTAACAATTGTTAAGTGCACGAGTGGTTTAAGATTGGTGGTTGGTTGAAAACGTATCTATGGCTAACGCCTAACAACGATGCACATGCAGCGAACCGCTCCCGTATACGCGTCCGTAGTTATGTATACAGTGTTAACCGTTAACGCCTATCGATGCGGCATAGACAGCGGACCGCCCATATACGTGTCCATGGTGATGGTTCGTACCGAGAGGCATTATTTAAAATCATTGTTACGGCTTACTATGGTAAACGAACGTAACGACATATGGTGCGTTCTGGTAGTTTTGCGACGTACTTTCACGACGTGAAGTCCGTTTTGGAAAATCTGCGCACAAATTTTTTGCTCCATACAAATGTGATCAAGTTGCAAGCGGTCAACCCGGTTTACTAAGCGTATGCCTCTTATGCTGCGGCCTTCCAGCATGTTACCCATGTACGAACTGGCACATATCCCGCACGGATAGGCATTGCGCCTACGTTCGTAACTTATCACCTATCCCGCGTACTACGCTCACGTCAATTGCATTCGACAGAGCGGGGACTGTACTACCATATGTGAAACAGCTGGTTTTTGGAAAAAATGCGGGTGTTGACTGAACTAAATCGGTTGTTGGAATAACTAAAAAAGTGTTGGACTTAGCTAAGAAAAAAAATCGGATAGGTTGTTGGAAAAGCTAACTGAAAATATGTAGGTTGTTGGAATTGCTAACTACGGTTTGGAGGGACAGGTACGAACAGAGAGGCGAATAGCTATATGAGCGCTGGTGAAGTGGTGCACTACCGTGGCCCACTGCCAGATAGGTGGAAGCTCGGGTAAAATATTATCTCCCGGGCAACAATGAGATACCACCGTTGCTTCCGGCACTTGTCGGAGGCGTAGGAGGGAGAGTCTGTCAGGTTTCGTGTCGTATTCCGAACGAATCCGGTTCAGACAAGGTTATAGTGATATAGTGCGAATTCAATATTGATCAAAGAAGTATTTATCAAGTGTGTGTGTGTGTGTGTTTAGATAGAGGAGCGTATTTAGAGTTAAACCATTAACGACTAAATTTTGTGTGGTGTTTATACGATGGCACCTACAACAAGAGCAGACCGCAATAAGCTGCAGCGGTCACTGACGGACATTGCGTCGTCATTGGTAGTAAGACAGGGCGATAAAGCTATCTGCAACCTCGATCTCGCATCAGGATGTCCATACGTCCAGAGAAGATTTGCCCCTGGCAACTTTATCCGTCACTTTCGTACCGTACATACGGAACGTGCATGTGCAAACAAACTCCTTACCATTACCTATCTAATAGAGATGAAGGCAAGAATAATTTCTAATCGTTTAATAGCTATTGACCAGCAGTTACTAATTGCGTCAGCAGTTGAACTGACGACCTTCCATCATCTTCCTATTTCATGCTTCGAGTGGGAAGGCTTCAAAGACTTACTTAGACAGTGTGAACGAAACGTTATTGCTGAACTGACCAATGAACTGTCCGAAAGGATTACTCTTGTAATATGTGCCGTGCATATCTTACAGCTTGCAATACTGGATGTTGTTGATAAATCCGATCAGTCTATCCGAGCCATCACTGCTGTTGCTAGAAAATGTAAGCTGGTGAAGTACCGGTCAGAGTTTGAAAGCTACGATGCTTCATACCCACCCGTCTGGAGTAGGACACGATGGGGTGGTATATTCAAAATTATGGAATCGTTCGTACACCAAAAAAGGTTTTTCAATCAGTTGGCCGGTAGTTTTCCCGAACTAGACCTTTCCAATCAATTGTCATTCATTGAGCATTACTATGATACGTTTAAGCCGTTGTATATCTGCACAAAGCAAATGCATGAGAAGCACGTGTCGTTATCTTGCTTCTATATGACATGGCTGATGGCAACGAGTGAGGTACAGAAAGTTTGCAAAAACTCTTTCAGTCCCCATTTACTCGGTCGTTGAACAATAGATTAAACGTTTTGCGCCAATTGAAGGCGGTCCAGATGGAATTGTACCTGGATCCATGGTTCAACTATCGAGGTTCTAAAATATTCACGGCTGAGGAAAAAGATAAAATTCAGCAATACATAGTCGAAACTTGGGAACGTATCCGCCAACTGGGTAAACATCAGGGTCTACCGATGATTTTGATCAGTATCTTACGCAAATGTTTGGTGAATCCGTGAATCTTGGTTGCAAGACCGGGTACCTTCAACAAGTTAAGTCTTTGGACCTAGAGTCACGCCAAAAACATAACTACAACGTGTGGGACCAATGGTTGTGCCGTAAGACTAAGCACCCAGAGATCTATGCAGTAGCAATGGTTGTACTATCCACACCATCGAACCAAGTCTCTGTTGAACGGTCTTTCAGTGCCCTTGCCTTGGTTCTCTCTAATCAACGCACTGGCCTTGGGAAAGATACGTTGGAAAACATTTTACTTATTAAATTAAATCAAGAGTTGTTCCCCAGGGCGCTGACAACTGCATATAATTTAAAAGGCCCAATCGACCCGGTTGACGATGATTCTCAGGAATGCATATGATACCGTTGATGTTCAGCTGAATGTCGAATGAGACAGATATTGTCGTCTATCACTAGCTCATCGCCAGTGATAGGGGGATAACTTTAGTTCATATTTTCATGAAATCAATTTCCAATGATACTGGAAGGGCTCGGCAGTCATGATACTTTTTCTTTCTTTCTAAATAACTATTTATTGGAATTAGAGATGGTCGGGTATCGGGTATTTTACCCGAAACCCGACCCGTACCCGTACCCGACGGGTTTTTGGTCGGGTACGGGTAAAAATTTTTATTTTCAATCGGGTACGGGTCGGGTACGGGTAAAAAAAAGTACGGGTGTGTAATGTCGGAGACATAACTGGATGTCGTGAACACGAATAAAACTGACACGATTTCTTTATACCTTCGAATTCGAATTGATAGTTGATCGATTTTGTGAATTGTAAAACTTTCCCCCTTTTCACTACTAGAATTTTAAACGATTTTTGACGTTGATTATCTTATTTCGGATTTTCATATTTCATTGAAAGAAACTATCAAGATGCTGTACAGGATTCATTTCTGCCTTTAAGAAGGATCAAATTGAGGGATTCTCTACGATATACAGCCCAGTTCGGAACATTTTTCACAGCACAGCGAAAAGTGCACGAAACAAATCAAATTATTTTGGATTTTCAATAAACTGATGATTTTTATTTTCGATTTGCAAAGAAAAAGCGCTCTCCGATGCCTCTGTTTGAATGCGTCTTCTCGCCCTGCCGTCTGCTTCCATCCAACGCACAAGAAGAAATGATCGATTTTCGACCACGGTTCACCTTTTATTGGCACATTGTCGCAAAGCGTATTTACCGGTAGCGACACCTGTCAATGAAAAATGGAACCAAAAAAAGGAGGATTCTTTCGGAAATTTTCATATCGGCAGTAGTGATTTGCAACATTTCTATCGTTTATTCAATAGTACAAATAGATATCAGCAATAAAAGTACACTCGGAGTAGAAGAAAATCGATTTCAAAGTGATTACTACTACTTTTTTTTAGTGTAAACTACGATTAAACATGGAAAATCTTCAGAAATGTGTGAAATTGGGTAAGTTTAGGTTTTTTCTGATCAACATTTTTTTAAACAGCAACCAGTGTAATATTGATTTCTCGAGTACTATAATGTATAGCGATCGAGTACTATTTATTTTGGATACTTTATTTGTTATTTCCAGGCATTTAAAAAATGGTATCAAACCAATTTTAATGCTCTATTCTGAATAAACAGTAGATTTCGCACAATGAACTAAGATCAACATTACCACCTCAGAGTAAAAACATTTTCTTCAGCTTCTACTATAATTTTTCAAATCAATTTGCCCGTTTTCAAAAGAAATCGTTGAAAAGGTGGAGTAATTAGAAATTTTCCTACCGATTTGACAGCTCTTGCTGGAAGTATCATCTCTGAACAAGCAGCGCCTCTACATTTCAGTTTTGCGACAATATGCCAATAACGTTCAGTTGAAGATTTGTGCCTGACTACCTCAAAATCGTCGTCCTTGCGCGAAAAACCCAAGTGAAAGTTTTCAAATTTTGAGAACACTTCATATTTGAGTTGTTTGTGGTTATCTCACACTGTTCAAAATATTATCCTAAATTCCTGATCATATTTTTGATGAAATAGTAAAATAATTATGTTGCTGCCATTAATACAAGTCGAGATATTCACGATTAAGTTCTGCCCATTCTTCCATATGGCTAATTTTGAAAAGCCGCCCCATAGTAAAGTAAGTCGTATTCACGACAAAATTACTGCTCACTCGGGTACGGGTAAATTTTTTGCCTTTCTCTATAGAAAGGTATTAGAATTGCTGGAAAAACCGACTTTCGAACGGAGCCTCGGAGACTCATAGTGTTATATACTATTCGACTCAGTTCGTCGAGATCGGAAAATGTCTGTGTGTGTGTATGTATGTGCACTTTTTGAAGATATTTGAACGCGGGCTCGTTTGAAAGCTGCTGTCGGGCCATTGATCAAGTTCGAAGATCAAATGGCTGTGACTTTTGTTTCCGGAGATATGATTGTATAAGTGACGTAACCGACAAAAAGCGTTGTATTTGAACGCGCTCAATTTCTCAGAGATGGCTGAACCGATTTGAACAAACTTGGGCTCGTTTGAAAGCTACTGTCGGGCCATTGATCAAGTTCAAAGATCAAATGGCTGTGACTTTTGGTTCCGGAGATATGATTGTATAAGTGACGTAACCGACAAAAAGCGTTGTATTTGAACGCGCTCAATTTCTCAGAGATGGCTGAACCGATTTTAACAAACTCGGGCTCGTTTGAAAGCTACTGTTGGACCATTGATCAAGTTCGAAGATCAAATGGCTGTGAGTTTTGGTTCCGAAGATATGATTATATAAGTGACGTAACCGACAAAAAGCGTTGTATTTGAACGCGCTCAATTTTCTCAGAGATGGCTGATCCGATTTTAACAAACTTGGGCTCGTTTGAAAGCTACTGTCGGGCCGTTGATCAGGTTCGAAGATCAAATTGTTGTGACTTTTGGTTCCAGATTCATGATGGTATAAGTGACGTAACCGACAAAACACGTTGATTTTTACCGCTCTTATATATATAAGGGTGCCAAAATTTTGGGATCAACTCTATTTTCGTAAAGTTCTAGTGCTCAAAAGTTTAAGCACCTCGAAAAAAGCCTTCATGCAGAATTTGACCTAAATCGGACATGCTTAAGGGGTGCTGCCCGGTGGTAAAGGTTTGACAATTTTCGATCTTGAAAAAGCACCATAGGGGGGAGTACATGAAATTTCCAAAATCGAAAATTTTTTTTGATGCCAAAACTCTTAAAACTGCATAAAACATCGAAATTTAGTGTCATCTCAAAAAAAAAATTTTTTGAAAAAATCAACTTTCTGGGACTTAGAAAAATTTTCATATTTTTTCTAAGTCCCAAAAAGTCGATATTTTCAAAAAAAAAAAATTTTTTTCGAGATGACACTAAATTACGATGTTTCATGCAGTTTTAAGAGTTTCGGTATAAAAAAAAACGAAAAATCAACTTTCTGGGACTTAGAAAAATTTTCATATTTTTTCTAAGTCCCAAAAAGTCGACTTTAAAAAAAAAAATTTTTTTCGAGATGACACTAAATTACGATGTTTCATGCAGTTTTAAGAGTTTCGGTATAAAAAAAAACGAAAAATCAACTTTCTGGGACTTAGAAAAATTTTCATATTTTTTCTAAGTCCCAAAAAGTCGACTTTTTAAAAAAAAATTTTTTTTCGAGATGACACTAAATCTCGAGGTTTCATGCAATTCTAAGCCTTTTAGCATCACAAATTTTTTTTCGATTTCGAAAATTTCATGTACTCCCCCCTATGGTGATTTTTCAAGATATATGAAAATTCCACTAAGTGGACTAAGAAGGCTTTTTTTAGATTAGCGTTACTGATTACAAATAGGCAACGCAAATGTCAAGCACTAGTTTGGAAAAATGATGCTGATTGTGTGACATAAAAGACTGAAGCATGCTCTTGTGAACTAGTATCCGAAATTTTTTAATAAAAGTATGAAATATATTTTCATGAGACTGTTATGAAAGAAGAGAAAGGCATTATCACACCACTAGGTGGATTAAGAAGGGTTTTTAGATTAGCATCACTGTTCTCATACAAATAGGCAACGCAAATGTCAAGCACTAGTTTGGAAAAATGATGCTGACTGTGTGACATAAGCATGCTTTTGTGAACTACTCGAAGCAATCTTAATCAATTGGTGTCAAATTTTTTATCCGAAATTATTTAATAAAAGTATGAGATATATTTTCATGAGACTTTTATGGAAAAAGAGAAAGGCATTATCACACCACTAGGTGGATTAAGAAGGGTTTTTTTCTGATCGATTACCCGACCATTTGTACTTCACATAAATATGTCTACACGTTGACGAGAATTTTTTATTGCAAAACAGTTCTTCCGAAAAATAAACAATTTGATTCAAGGGGTTTTGACAGTTATGTGAATATTTCCCGCCCTACTTTCTTTATAACATATTTAACAAGACACACTGCCTTAGCTCTAAGATGTTGCGGTCGGAATCTATTTTTCACGTAGGTTTTAATGGACTGCCATTTTAAAGCTGTTTAATGCACAATCCAGTAAAAATTATTTGATTCATATATAAAATGTAGTGTAGTACTCATATCACATTCAGATACAAGAAAACTGTTATTTTAAATATAGGTTGGAGATTTTCAAAATTTTCATATAAATTATTAGGATTCTAACCATAAAAACATGAACATTTATTTCAGAAAATCAGCATAGAAGTTCTTATTCTTCACTTCTGGGTGGTGTCACCTCACTTGAAATGACACCGATTGATGGCCCAGCAAGTTGGGCTATATTGCCAGTTAATTTTCGTTTCTTTTCACTGGACTACAAGTGAAAATCTCGATACGTGACAACATGGAGTCGCAAAAGTACGGGTTAAAATCTTTTCTCGCAAAAGACTCAAATTTTCACCGTGTTCACTCGTTGAGGGTTACACCGGATGTGGCACAGAAGTTCAACGGCTGTAAAAACCATCAGCTACCGTTAACATCGTGGGTGTGGGTTTGTGAGGCTTATAAAACGGGCATAGTTGACAAATTAATTTAAATCAAAATCATAATTCATTTTGCTTTGTATTAAAAAATTGTAACAAAAAAAATTGTCGCATCTGGGGGACGGAAAACCCGCACGTTATCGTGGAGAAGCCGATGCATTCTCAGAGAGTGACGGTTTGGTGCATCATTGGCCCATTTATCTTCGTAAATGAGGCAGAAGCCGTCGCCACGCTCAATGGCGAGAGCTACCGCACCATGATTAGTGATTGGTTCTTCCTGTTACTTGAAGAGGAAGACTTGGACACCATTTGGTTCCAACAAGACGGCGTTCCGAGCCACACAGCCAACGCTACGATCGATCTTCTGCGCACAGTCCTCGAAGATCGAATTATCAGTCGAAATTCGAATGTCGTTTGGCCGCCTCGGAGCTCTGATTTGACGCCGTTAGACTATTATCTTTGGGGAGCTGTCAAAGATAAGTGTTATGTGGACAAGCCAGAGACAATTCAAGCCTTGAAGGACAACATTCGTGCAGCCATAACTGAAATAAAGCTGCATACAATCGAAAATGTTCTAAAAACTGGACCGAGCGTATGGCGTACTGCAAGGCCAGCCGAGGCAGTAATTTGAATGAAATTATATTCCACAATTAAGCGGAAGGATTGTACTTTAATATGAAAAAACAAATTTTGAAATCGGATGAACCGCTTGTGTTTTATTGCATGTTTAAAAAAAAAGTTACATGGCGGACCCTGTATTCATGCTTCACAGTGTATTTATATTTTTAAATGTAAACAAGCATTTTAATGTATTTTACTTACCAACTAGAGCCTGATACGGCTCGATATCTAAAACACTTCAATTTTTACATACTGAATTTTGGTAAAATTTTTACTACTCATTCGGGTCGGGTACGGGTACAGGTAATTTTAAATCGGGTACGGGTTATTTTTTTTATTTTTTTTCAGGTACGGGTCGGGTACGGGTAATTTTTTTTAATTATTGATCGGGTATGGGTCGGGTACGGGTAATTTTTTTAATTTTTGATCGGGTACGGGTCGGGTACGGGTAAATTTTTTTGCTGATCATTCGGGTACGGGTCGGGTTCGGGTATAAGAATTTCTATACCCGACCATCTCTAATTGGAATATGAGTTAAAATTAAATTGGGTGTTCAGCCACAAGTGGTGACTTTTTAGCCCTATTCTATATATATGATTTGGTTGTTACCATGAGGACATCATTTGCTTCCGCAATTCTGAGATTTTTGTGTAGGGAAAATTCTAAACCTACTTGTATTGTGTAATGGGGAAAAAAGGCGGGTGGGTAATGTAACAGACATAACTGGAGGACGTGAATACGAACAAAACTGACATGTTTCTTCCTCACTTCTGGATAAAGATCATCATTCGTATTAGATTGTGTATATTTTTCAACTTTCATTGCTTCGCTTCCAGAATTTTAACGATGCATCTATACTACATTACGACTAATTGACGGTAAACATATTCTACCATACAATTAAATAACACGGAACAAATGCAGTTTTGTAGATTTAGATACTAGTAGAAATAAACTTCTCAAAATCCTTTGGAAATATTTTAGTGGTTCTAAAAAACCAAATGGTTATAACTGTTAAAATTAAAGAACTAATATATAAAACTGGGGCACACTTCGAATTCAGCTGCAAATTTTCGGAATCTAGATCAAAAACTAAGGTCATAAATTTAGTTCTAGAAGTAAGGAACTGAAGTTATTTGCTCATGAATTCTGAAAAATCCTAAATCATATCTCTGGACTCTAGTCCCTGAATAAGGAACTAAATTTGAAACCATTTTCAAAATCCAGAAATAGGATTCAGTTCTAGAGTCATAGTTTTAAATTCTGAACTTGTAATCTGGAACTAAATTTTTAAATAGAAGTATGAACCTAAAATTAACTTCAGATGGACCAGAATCTAGTTTCTGAGATTAGTTCTTGAATTTAACTAAAAATTATGGTCTTTGCTACTACTGGTTTACTGCTAGCCACGACGTCCGAATGCGAAGGAGAGCTACATTGATTCCACCTGAGCATTTGAGGTTTTTACCACCTCATTATTACTGATGTTGGTGGAAGAACCTCATCACGATATCCAGTTCCGTCCAACGTACTAGAAAAAATGAAAAATTCTCGGTTAAGATTTACCTATTACACTCGGACAGTAGAACATCGGAACTGATATGTGCCTGACTACCTCAAAACCGTCGTCCTGGTGCGAAAAAGGCAAGCAAACGTGATGAGTTTTTCTCGTTGTTTCCAAAAGTTTGAGAAAACATAGATTTTGAGTTATGTATGGTTATTTAACACTGTTGAAAATTTTATCATAAATTCCTGATTATATTTCTGTTAGCATGGAGGAAAAATTATGTTGTTGCATTAAGTATAACAAGAGATATTCACGATCAAAAACTTATCACTCTCCCAGAGGGTAAATTTTGAAAAGGCGCCCCTTAGTAAAGTAAGTCGTATTCACGACAAAAGAACTTATATACTAACTTACTAACTAATACAGAGAGCGAAACGATTCAATTGAAGATTGCATTGATTTTTGTCGGAATTTGCTTATAATATTATGTGACATTACATCTAATGGTTCTATATTTGTGAGTCTGTGTAACTCATTTATACTAAACCAGGGAGGAAGCTTCAAAATCATTTTCAGAATTTTATTCTGAATCCTTTGAAGCGTTTTCTTCCTGGTGGAACAACAACTTGACCAAATTGGTACTGCATAAAGCATGGCTGATCTGAAAATTTGTTTATAAATTAACAAGTGAATCTGAAAATTTGTTTATAAATTAACAGAGCTTAGAATTTCTGTTTATAAGAGGATATAAACATTTAATATATTTATTACACTTTGCCTGGATTCCTTCAATGTGATCCTTGAAAGTGAGTTTTATGTCATACGTTAAACCTAAGTATTTAGCTTGATCAGACCATGTAAATTCCAAGCTATTCAATTTGAGAATGTGATTATTGTTTGGTTTAAGTAAAGAAGATCTTGGCTTATGAGGAAAGATAATTAATTGCGTTTTTGCTGCATTTGGTTTAATTTTCCATTTTGACAGATAATCACTGAAAATATTTAAACTTCTTTGTAGGCGACTGCAGATCACTCTTAGATTTCTACCTGTGGCTAACAGACTTGTGTCGTCACAGAATAGCGATTTCTGACAACCAACGGGTAGATTTGGAAGATCAAGAACCCTGCGGAACACCGGCTCGTACGGGTAGCAATTCAGATTTACAATTCTGATAGCTAACCTGAAGAGTACGATCAATTAAATAATTTTTAATCATTTTGATCAAATAAATAGGTAACTGGAAATCAGACATTTTTGCTATTAAACCTTTGTGCCAAACACTGTCGAATACTTTTTCTATGTCTAGAAGAGCAACTCCAGTGGATAACCCTGAAGATTTATTTGCTTTTATCATGTTCGTAACGCTTACAAGTTGATGAGTAGTTGAATGTTCATGACGAAATCCAAACTGCAAATTGAATTCTCATTTATATGAAACATCATTCTTAACAAAATAATTTTTTCAAAAAGTTTGCTGATAGAAGCAAGTAAGCTAATTGGTCGATAACTTGATGTTTCTGCTGGGTTTTCATCAGGTTTGAGGATAGGAATTACTTTAGCGTGTTTCCATCGGAAGTAAGCTAATGAAAAACACCAGGAATTGGAAGATTTAAACCAGGAGTCTCAAGGCAACATCGGGAAGATTTTTAATAAGAGTATTGAAAATTGTGTACACTCTCGAACTGTTGAGCAAGTTTTTGAGCTTTTTCGCCATTCGTAAGAAGTATTTGATTTCCTTCCTTGAGAGCAGGAATTGGTTTCTGAGGTTTCTTAAGAACCTTAGAAAGTTTCCAGAAAGGTTTAGAATATGGTTTAATTTGTTCAACTTTTTTAGCGAAATCTGTATTTAGTTTCTTTTTGTAAATCCTTAACTATGTTTTTCATAGCAGGATCACGAGAACGTTGATATTGTCGTCGACTAACATTCTTCAACCGAATGAGCAGTTGAAGATTGTCACCGATGATAGGAGAATTTAATTTAGTTTGAGCTTTGGGAACTGAAACATTTCTAGCTTCGATAATATAATGATTCAAATCAACAATTGCTGTGTCGATGTTCGCAGAAATTTCTAAAATAGTTTCATGATCCACATGATATTCAATGTGAGATCTGTAATCCAACCAATTAGCTCTATGATAGTTGAATATAGAACTAATTGGATTAATTATAGCTTCGTTGGAAAGTCTGAATGTTACAGGAAGATGATCTGAGTCAAAGTCAGCATGTGTAATCGGTTCACTACAAATGTGACTTTGATCTGTTAGAACCAGATCAATTGTAGACGGAGTCATGATACTTGTTATGATTCAATTAGCGACAATCTTAGTTGGGTGGACGATGATATATGTGTTACCTCAATGTAAGCTCAAGTCACCATTGTGATAACGAATTTTTTCAGCACTGACACCGATTGATTGAATTTGATACTAGCTATAATGTTAGGGAAAAATAGTTTTAAATTTACTACAGAAAATCCAAAAATTTGATATTTCACAGAAACTTTAAAATAATAATAAAATTGAACCTGTTTGACACTTAGCATGAAATTCATATCGAACATTTAAGCATTGTTGAGCACCATTCGATTGAATATCGCTTGAATTAAAACTTTTAACAGGAAATTCTATCATATTTACTAAAAATCTCAAGAAATTTTGTATTTTCACAGAAATTTTTGAACCTTATAGTTTTTTGTGACTTAGCGAAGCACGCATTCAACAATGTTCGTGTACCAGCCGACTTAATTTACTTTCAGCTAAAATTTTATATATAATATTAACCC
The DNA here is from genome assembly GCF_030247185.1 of Malaya genurostris. Classification (NCBI taxonomy): domain Eukaryota; kingdom Metazoa; phylum Arthropoda; class Insecta; order Diptera; family Culicidae; genus Malaya; species Malaya genurostris. Next base: position 187,081,821 of record NC_080571.1, read on the forward strand.
AAAATCTAAAAAAATGGATATTTTCACAGAAGTTTTTTAAATTGAAGAAGTTGTAGGCACTTACGTGGATTTGACGTAAGTGCACGTCTAAGAAATTTTGCTTACCAACTCAATGAAGTTAGCAAAGTGTAATATTTTAGGAATAAAACCTGTAAGCATATTACATCAAAATCTCAAAAAATCTACATATTCATGAAGTTTTTGAATTTAATATATTGGAAAATGTAAAGCAAACATCTATGATCTTTTATGTAAATTTAATTTGGTATTAGCTAAAATTTGAAAAAATTTAATTGAACTCGATTGAATTCCCAATCTGGTAAAATATGTAGAGTGAAATAATTTCGTTTGTTTGTAAAAAACCCTTCTTAATCCACCTAGTGGTGTGATAATGCCTTTCTCTTTCTTCAAAATAGTCCCATGATTTCTTAATCTTTTTTCAAATAATTTCTGACACTAATTTCGGCTCATTTTTGATTTTGATTTTTGACTTTGAAAAGAGTGATGCTAATCTAAAAAACCCTTCTTAATCCACCTAGTGGTGTGATAATGCCTTTCTCTTTTTTCATAAAAATCTCATGCAAATATATTTCATACTTTTATTAAATAATTTTAGACGCCAATTGATTCAGATTGATTCGAGTAGTTCACAAAAGCATGCTTCAGTGTTTATGTCACACAGTCAGCATCATTTTTTCAAACTAGTGCTTGACGTTTGCGTTGCCTATTTGTATGAGAACAGTGATGCTAATCTAAAATAAAAAACCCTTCTTAATCCACCTAGTGGTGTGATAATGCCTTTCTCTTCTTTCATAACAGTCTCATGAAAATATGTTTCATATGTTATAAAATAAATTTAGACACCAATTGATTCAGATTGATTCGAGTAGTTCACAAAAGCATGCTTCAGTGTTTATGTCACACAGTCAGCATCATTTTTCCAAACTAGTGCATGACATTTGCGTTGCCTATTTGTATGAGAACAGTAATGCTAATCTATATCTGGAACGAAAAGTCACAACCATTTGATCTTCGAACTTGATCAAGGGCCCGGCAGTAGCTTTCAAACGAGCCCAAGTTTGTTAAAATCGGTTCAGCCATCTCTGAGAAAATTGAGCGCGTTCAAATATCTTCGAAAAGTGCACACACATACACACACACATACACACACACATACACACACACATACACACACACAGACATTTTCCGATCTCGACGAACTGAGTCGAATGGTATATAACACTATGGGTCTCCGAGGCTCCGTTCGAAAGTCGGTTTTTCCAGCAATTCTAATACCTTTCTATAGAGAAAGGCAAAAAGCCTTCTTAGTCCACTTAGTGAAATTTTCATATATATTGAAAAATCACCATAGGGGGGAGTACATGAAATTTTCGAAATCGAAAAAAAATTTTTGATGCCAAAAGGCTTAGAATTGCATGAAACGTTGAGATTTAGTGTCATCTCGAAAAAATTTTTTTTTGAAAAAATCGACTTTTTGGGACTTAGAAAAAATATGAAAATTTTTCCAAGTCCCAGAAAGTTGATTTTTTCAAAAAAAATTTTTTTTGAGATGACACTAAATTTCGATGTTTTATGCAGTTTTAAGAGTTTTGGCGACGACACGACCTGCCACTCGTCTATCAAAACTGTATCGTAAATTTAACTACCCCTCAGTAACTGGAAATGTCAAATCGAAAACGCTAGTGAATTTTTGTAAACTGGCAGCACAAGTTGATATATTTATTGATTTTGAATAACGGTCACCATAACCTTGGTTACTGCGTATCGAAGGCAAGTTGAATGTAAACAACATAAATTTCAGATCGGTTATTATATTACCGAACATTTTAATGGATTTACCTGCCTCGAGCGTAATGTAAAAATTGAAGAGTATGAGTTATGTCTTTTATAAAGCCGAGTTCAAAATTCAGGTCTTAGGGACATTGGGATGCATAACTCACTGCTGACTTGAAACCGTTGTGTGATAACAGCTCAGCGCAAACCAACGAGGAAGACATGGAAATGACCGACAACGAGCTGAGCGAGGCTAGTGCTCTACGGTACCTGCATAACGGACGGTAAAATGATTTCTTTATGGAATTCCACTAGTAATCCTCGAATAGTGGCCAACAAGGTGAAATAATGTTTCCACTGCTGCGCAATCAATCGACACAAAACAACTTTGACACCGGCATATTACACCGAATCCTACTGCCCAGAAACGCTAGCAGTTGAAGTGTACGGATGAATCGCTGGAAGCAGATCATTGTCCTCGTTCGTTGGTTTCATCCATAGTTTCGATTAAATTCCGAAAATCGAGTTCATTTAAATACATTTCTGCTTAATTTGGACAAAGTTTAACACAAACTATTCCAACGCTTTCAAAACATGTTTATTTGTTTTGGGGTTCCTTGGTAACTAGTCCATAGCAACTTAAACAGTGTTGCTCGAGAAATTTTTTTTTCTCATTTACAAGGGGTCGCTAGATTAGTGGTAACTGGCGGTGAATCATTAGCGAACAGTTTTAATGCTGATTTTTCTTCGGAGTGCCTGGTCGTGTCGTCGGTTTTGGCATCAAAAAAAATTTTCGATTTTGGAAATTTCATGTACTCCCCCCTATGGTGCTTTTTCAAGATCGATAATTGTCAAACCTTTACCACCGGGCAGCACCCCTTAAGCATGTCCGATTTAGGTCAAATTTTGCATGAAGGCTTTTTTCGAGGTGCTTAAACTTTTGAGCACTAGAACTTTACGAAAATAGAGTTGATCCCAAAATTTTGGCACCCTTATATATACAAGAGCGGTAAAAATCAACGTGTTTTGTCGGTTACGTCACTTATACCATCATATATCTGGAACCAAAAGTCACAACCATTTGATCTTCGAACTTGATCAATGGCCCGACAGTAGCTTTCAAACGAGCCCAAGTTTGTTAAAATTAGATCAGCCATCTCTGAGAAAATTGAGCGCGTTCAAATACAACGCTTTTTGTCGGTTACGTCACTTATACAATCATATCTCCGGAACCAAAAGTCACAGCCATTTGATCTTCGAACTTGATCAATGGCCCGATAGTAGCTTTCAAACGAGTCCAAGTTTGTTCAAATCGGTTCAGCCATCTCTGAGAAAATTGAGCGCGTTCAAATACAACGCTTTTTGTCGGTTACGTCACTTATACAATCATATCTCCGGAACCAAAAGTCACAGCCATTTTATCTTCGAACTTGATCAATGCCCCGATAGTAGCTTTCAAACGAGCCCAAGTTTGTTAAAATCGGTTGAGCCATCTCTGAGAAAATTGAGCGCGTTCAAATATCTTCGAAAAGTGCACACACATACACACACACATACACACACACACATACACACACACAGACATTTTCCGATCTCGTCGAGCTGAGTCGAATGGTATATAACACTATGGGTCTCCGAGGCTCCGTTCGAAAGTCGGTTTTTCCAGCAATTCTAATACCTTTCTATAGAGAAAGGCAAAACCCTTCTTAATCCACCTAGTGGTGTGATAATGCCTTTCTCTTCTTTCATAACAGTCTCATGAAAATATGTTTCATACATTTATTAAATAATTTTAGACGCCAATTGATTCAGATTGATTCGAGTAGTTCACAAAAGCATGCTTCAGTGTTTACATCACACAGTCAGCATCATTTTTCCAAACTAGTGCTTGACATTTGCGTTGCCTATTTGTATGAGAACAGTGATGCTAATCTAAAAAAAAAGCCTTCTTAGTCCACTTAGTGAAATTTTCATATATCTTGAAAAATCACCATAGGGGGGAGTACATGAAATTTTCGAAATCGAAAAAAAAATTTTTGATGCCAAAAGGCTTAGAATTGCATGAAACGTCGAGATTTAGTGTCATCTCGAAAAAAATTTTTTTTGAAAAAATCGACTTTTTGGGACTCCCAGAAAGTTGATTTTTTCTAAAAAATTTTTTTTTGAGAAGACACTAAATTTCGATGTTTTATGCAGTTTTAAGAGTTTTGGCATCAAAAAAAATTTTCGATTTTGGAAATTTCATGTACTCCCCCCTATGGTGCTTTTTCAAGATCGAAAATTGTCAAACCTTTACCACCGGCCAGCACCCCTTAAGCATGTCCGATTTAGGTCAAATTTTGCATGAAGGCTTTGTTCGAGGTGCTTAAGCTTTTGAGCACTAGAACTTTACGAAAATAAAGTTGATCCCAAAATTTTGGCACCCTTATATATATAAGAGCGGTAAAAATCAACGTGTTTTGTCGGCTACGTCACTTATACCATCATATATCTGGAACCAAAAGTCACAACCATTTGATCTTCGAACTTGATCAACGGCCCGACAGTAGCTTTCAAACGAGCCCAAGTTTGTTAAAATCGGATCAGCCATCTCTGAGAAAATTGAGCGCGTTCAAATACAACGCTTTTTGTCGGTTACGTCACTTATACAATCATATCTCCGGACCCAAAACTCACAGCCATTTGATCTTTGAACTTGATCAATGGGCCGACAGTAGCTTTCAAACGAGCCCAAGTTTGTTAAAATCGGTTCAGCCATCTCTGAGAAAATTGAGCGCGTTCAAATAGCACGATTTTTGTCGGTTACGTCACTTATACAATCATATCTCCGGAACCAAAAGTCACAGCCATTTGATCTTCGAACTTGATCAATGGCCCGACAGTAGCTTTCAAACGAGCCCAAGTTTGTTAAAATCGGTTGAGCCATCTCTGAGAAAATTGAGCGCGTTCAAATATCTTCGAATAGTGCACACACATGCATACATACACACACACACACACACACACACACACACACACACACACACACACACACACACACACACACACACAACACACAGACACAGACATTTTCCGATCTCGTCGAGCTGAGTCGAATGGTATATAACACTATGAGTCTCCGAGGCTCCGTTCGAAAGTCGGTTTTTCCAGCAATTCTAATACCTTTCTATAGAGAAAGGCAAAACCCTTCTTAGTCCACTTAGTGGAATTTTCATAGATATTGAAAAATCACCATAGGGGACTTTTGAGTCGATTGTTTCAAAAAAAAATTTTTTCGAGAAGACACTAAATCTCGACGTTTCATGCAATTCTAAGACCTTTGACATCAAAAAATAATTTTCATTTTCGGAAATCTCATGTACTCCGCCCTATAGTAATTTTTCAAGATCGAACATTTTCAAACCTTAACCGCCGGGTGGCACCCCTTACCTATGTTCGATTTAGCTCAAATTTAGCATGGGGACTTTTTTTCGAGGTGCTTACACTTTTGAACAATAGCGCTTAACGAAATTAGGGGTGATCCCAAAATATTGGCAAATATTGGTCGGTTACGTCACTTACCATTATATCTCCGGAACCAAAAGTCACAGCCATTTGATCTTCGAACTTGACCAATGTCCCGAGAGTAGCTTTCAAACTAGCATAAGTCTGTTGAAATCGGTTCAGTCATATCTGAGAAAATTGAGCGTGTTAAAATATCTTCGGAAAGTGCACACACAGACATTTTCCGATCTAGTCGAACTGAGTCGAATGGTATATAACACATAACACTATGGGTCTCCGATTCAAAATTTAAAAATTCGTTTGAATTCTGCTACGCGTAATGTGATAATCGAATCCAGCAGATATTCGATAGAAAGTTCGTTGTAGACCAATAATAGCACCGTTGTATCGGGCTAAGAGGCAATCGAAGAAAAACGTTATTCCGAAGAGCTCTACTGCGAACATTTAAAGAAATTTCACTGAGGAGTGCAGGGCAGTCTATTTTGTTATTATTTTTACGTTTCGTCTTTGCTCTGCACTGATGAGTCAAAGGCGAAACGTAAAAATAATAAAAACGATTATGTGCCCCAGCACAAAATTTGGCTAACCCCTAAATGAGTCTATTTTGTTTTTCAATATGTCGGCGATCAACATAGCACGGGAAAAATCACGTCGAATGTCAAGAGTGTCGAGTCCAATCAATAATCCACGGCTTTCGTAGCTAGGCAGCTCGTAAGGGTTATTCCAAGGTAGCTGTCGAAGAGCAAATCGGACGAATCTGCGCTGTATTGATTCTATTCGGTGGGCGCCGTTAAGGTAATATGGGTTCCATATCGTAGACAGTACTCGAGCGTTGTACGAATGAGTGAGCAATATAGAGACTTCAAACAGTAAATGTTTGTGAAATGTTTTCCTATTCTCATTACAAATCCTAAACAACGAGATGCCTTTGCTACAACAAAGTTGATATGCTGCTTGAAAGACAATTGCTCGTCTAGAATTACACCGAGATCCTTAACACATGTGGTGCTGTTGCTAACTACTTCATCAATGAAGTAGTTGTATCTTATAGGAACATTTTTGCGTGTGAAAGTGATTATTTAGCATTTGTCAATGTTCAAAGCCGTTCGATTTACCTCACACCACTTTGAAAAAAATTCAAGTTGGTATTGAAGGAAAACAGCATCCTCGTTACTTCGAACTATTTGGAATAGCTTGAGATCATTAGCGAAAGATAAGCGTGGACATTTCAGAGAAAGATTCAGATCGTTAAGATACAGCAGGAAGATCAGGGGTCCGAGATGGCTCCCTTGTGGAATCCTAGATGAAGCGGTGAACTCTTTGGATACAGAGTCATTTATCTTGATTGCTAATCGGCGATTATTAAGGTATGAAGAAAACCAACGCAGCATGTTGAAACCAAAGCCCAATTTGTCCAACTTAGCAACAGTAATGGCGTGGTCAATTTTGTCAAAGGCAGCGGAAAGGTCCGTGTAGATAACGTCAGTTGGTAAACCGCAGGATATACATCCGTCACAAATATCGTGAAGGTCAAGAGGTTGGTAGTCGTAGACCGTATCGGCATAAATCCATGTTGTGTTTGTGCAATAAACCACTTGCAATGGTTGAAATAGATTCCAGTATCACCGTTTCGAAAAGCTTTGGAATAGCACTGGGAGAGGTAATTCCATGGTAGTTGTCGATGTAAAAACTATAAAAACTTCCAAGTTTCAGGGAAGATCCCAGATGTTAGCGATAAACCGAACAATAGACAGAGAGGTGAAACTAAACCGATGGAGCATTTTTTCACAAAAAATGCAGGAATACCATCGCGTCGGTTTTCACTGAATTTTGGTCAACATTGATAGTATCCAACGACTGATGTGATACTGGAACGTTCATTGCGATTTGGTTCGGTGACAAGACTTCATTGGAGAAAACGCTGCAAACTTTTCAGAAAACAGCTGACAAATTTCATCTAGATTTGTACCAACACTTATCCCATATTCCATCGACGGAGGCAAATTCGATTCTTTTCGTTGATCGTTTACGTGCTTCCAGAAAAATTTAGGATCATACTTCAATTTGTTCTGAACATTACGAAGGTAACGTGCGTAGCAACGTTTTGCTGTCCTTTTATATAAAGAGTTGATGGTACCATATCGAAATAAAAAAAAATCCTGTCGAATATTTTCGAGTTCTTTACCTTTTTTTGGTTAGATGAAAAAAAAAATTGGGTGGCTGATTTTGCGTGGAATGCCCCATATATATCTTAGCACAATTCACACAATCGATCAACATTTAGGTATGTGTACCTCGTGGACCAACATAATTCGCTAAACAGACGTAAAGTATTTGCTATTTACAAATCACTTATTTGTACCAAAGTGCATTGTCTATCCTGACGTCTCAGACGAAAACTAATTTACGAATATATGGTCGTAAACATTACTGCAATCACGGGGTTCCGTTTCTGAAGCCTAAACGCAGAAAAACAACAACTAATTCTTGCATTGCATTGGAAGAAAAGGAAATGAAAAGTGTACAACAATGGAGAACATCAAACAAAATCAACCGTTTGAATGGTTTGAAATATTATCTAGAGAATATCTCGAAAATTCCAAGAATCATATCGAAATAAAAAACACGTGTTAAATATTTTCTAGTTCTTTACCGAAAAAAACAGATGTATATATATATATATATATATATATATATATATATATATATATATATATATATATATATATATATATATATATATATATATATATATATATATATATATATATATATATATATATATATATATATATATATATATATATATATATATATATATATATATATATATATATATATATATATATATATATATATATATATATATATATATATATATATATATATATATATATATATATATATATATATATATATATATATATATATATATATATATATATATATATATATATATATATATATATTGTCTTGTTCAAGTCTTGTTTTTTTTTTTATTTCAGCGGGCCTAATCCATTTGTATCTGTCAAACCTCGCACGTCTACTGCTTCTTCATTTGGTAAACCCCGAACGGTATCACAAGCTACGACAAAATCATCCGATCCATCGACGATCTATAAGACGAATACGACTTCTATAACTCAAAAAGGGATCTCCAATGTTAAAGTAATTATTGCTGAATTTAAAAAAATCGTTATTCAAGAATGTATTATAGAATAAAAAATTTGAGGTCGGTTTATTAGAGTGTTAAGCGCTGCCTTAGCCAAGTTGTCATATGTTTGAACCCTGACCTAAAAGGATTCTTAGTGCCAGTCGGATAGTTGCCATAGTTATTCTTGTTCACTCAGTGACGTCTATGAGACACTGAAAAAATGCTCAATTTTTTTGTTGTTGGCCAGAAACAGAACACGGCACTATGATTTCATTCTAAATATCTGTATGCCTTTGCAATGTTAACATTCTCTCAACATCGTCAATTATTGGAATTTGGTATACAAATGTAACTAAATTTAAAGCCCTGAAGCCAACCACGATTCTGTATTTCTTGTTACCAAATTCATCGTCCTTCTTGGGAACACATAGGACTGGTGCGCTGCACGGATATTTGCTGGGCCTTGTGATACCTTAATATGCTTCTTCGTACCTTGTGAAAATCTGTATTGCCATTTTTTGGTCTCAATTTCGTGCACTGTCTCATCGGTGATAGTTAATTTGTCTTCAGATAAAACACATCACTATATGATGTTATTATTCTTTCAATATCTCTGAAACTTTCTCTTTTCAGTTGGTTGGTTCAGCGCACGACCACATATTTGATCATTTCTTTTATATTCTGTTAAACTCAGATCCTGATTTGCATCTAAAGGAAACATTTCTCTTCCTCGTCACATTCTCTAGCTATAAAATCTTTTCATTTTTCATTAGTAATATAACCCCCAAAACGGAAGCATGCTATCTGAACGATCGTCGCTATTGTATATATCATTGTTGTTCTGATGTTATTATTTTTATTCATACATTTTTATTCACGTTTTGGTTTGTTTTATACTTATTATGCTTCGATGATCTGCGCTCCAAGACTTTAGCATTTACGATAATTACTTCATTTTGGTCATTCTCTACATCAGTTTTAATATGTTTCTTGGTTATCCTCTCTCTACTTGTGGACTTTTTTTATTTAACTATTGTTTGCTTTAGTTGCGCTGTTTGGAAACATCTTGGGCTTCTCTTTATCATCATTAACTTCGTTTTTTTCATTCTTTTAGTCGTAGACCACGCGGGTCTCTGATGTATACAGGAGGCGTCTCAATTCAACTCGATTCTTGGCTGTTCGCCGCCAGCCTCGGTAGCTGTGAAGGGTCTGCATGTCTTCCTCAAATTGATCGATTCATCTTGCCCGCTGCGCGCCTCTTCTTATTTCGGTCGGTTAATTATCGAGGATCATTTTAACCGGGTTATTCTCCGACATTGTAACATTATACCGGACCCACCGTAACTGCCCGACCTTTGTCATTTGGACGAGGTCGATTGTGCCGTAGGCTAATTTGAAATCGATGAAGAAGAGTACCTTGTAGCCGACGCAGCAATCCAACTTCTCACCCTTTTTGCCTTTCTCATATAGAAAGGTTATGCAATCACTGTGAAAACCGACTTTTGAACCGAGGCCCGGAGGGCCGAGTGTCATATACCATTCGACTCAGTTCGTCGAGTACGCAAAATGTCTGTGTGTGTGTATGTATGTATGTGTGTGTGTGTGTGTGTGTGTGTGTGTGTGTGTGTGTGTGTGTGTGTGTGTGTGTGTGTATGTGCGTATGTGTGTATGTAACATTTTTTTGCACTAACTTTTCTCGGAGATGGCTGAACCGATTTTAACAAACTTAGATTCAAATGAAAGGTCTTGTGGTCCCATACAAAATTCCTGAATATTATTTGAATCCGACTTCCGGTTCGGGAATTATGGGGTAAAATGTGCAAAAAATTGTGAAAATAAGTGCACTAACTTTTCTCAGAGATGGATGAACCGATTTTCACAAACTTAGGTTCAAATGAAAGGTCTTGTAGTCCCATACAAAATTCCTGAATATTATTTGGATCCGACTTCCGGTTCCGGAGTTATGGGGTACAATGTGCAAAAAAATGAAAATATGTTTTCTAGCTTTTCTCATAGATGGCGCGACCGATTTTCATAAACTTAGGTTCAAATGAAAGGTCCCGTGGTCCCATACGTAATTCCTGAATTCCATGCGGATTCGACTTCCTGATCCGGAAATATAGGGTAAAGTGTGTTAAAAATTGTATACCATCACTGAAAAGGACGAAAAACCGTAAAAAGCTTTCTAAATCGACCTCAAATCTTCTCCAATTAATAGTTTTTTATCAGCAGACCGATTTCGATTATTGTTTTTAGGAATCGAAGAAAATTATTTTGAAGATTATAACAGTATTATATATGATGGTATGAATTATATGAGAAAGGCATCATTACACCACTAGGTGGATTAAAACAGGTTTTGTAGATGGGACACACGATTCCTTCCATCCATTCCTTCGGTAAAAACACGTCCTCCCAAATCTTGGTAACAACCCAGTGCGTTACCACCGTGTTTTAGTAGCTCGCTTGGTAGTTGGTCAACGCCAGCGGCCTTATTATTTTTCAACCGGCTTACCTCCTCCTCGACTTCTTGGAGATCTGGGACCAGTAGTCTATTGTCCTCCGCACGCGTTCCGAAGTTCGTTACCGCGCCGCCACTTTCGTATTCCACCACATGGCCATTAAGGTGTTCGTCGAAATACTTGAGGTTAAGAGCCACGTTAAGGCCTGAATTACGCATTGTCCAGTCGTTTACCAACCTTCGTTATCTCTTCCATTGTTCATGCGGGTTGACATTTCAATGTAGCCCAAATCCTTAGCTGCAGCCCGCACCGCATACATACTCAGTTTTGTTTGAATTTTCTTTTTTCTGATACTGGTATATATGCTACTTTAATGTGCTCGTTTGGTACACTTAGGCATATGTACTCGAAATTTTGAGTGACATAAATTGTATATATTTTAGAAACTATACTCCAATGATTCCAGGAACACATAAATCTTTTACTATGTAAAACCTAACTCTATATTGTGTTTTTCCAATAATCAACGTGACTTTTACTGACCCAATAGTCTGTGATCGAGTTCCATCAAAGCCTGCAATGTATAAATTATCTTTATAGATTATTTTCTCTGTTCCTATTTTCGGGACGGTATCCAATCTCATCACGTTGTAAAATGCTTCCAGTCGCGAGCAAATATTTAATTTTTTCGTTAGTTATATTTACTACAGCAATTTTTACAAATAACTGATTGTTTTTAGCCCAATCTATTTTTAACATTTCGTGAGGCGGCATATTTTCTTGTCATTGCGCCATGTAATTTTGTGGACTAAGCTTGGTTTGATCATCCACTTGATATTTTTCTTGTACTTTGACATTGTTACTTGCCTCGTATTTCGGCACTCTGTTCTCCTGTTTCTGAAGAGCTTCATATGATTCTGTTTTTGGTTCAAAGATGAGAGGTATTTTCCGGAATCATATTCAACCTTGGTCATTGTGCATGCTAATCATATATTTATTCATAAATCTTATTCCCAAAATACCCCCTGGAGTAAAATTTTCCACTACGTCGAACTTCGTTTGAAAATTCTTCCTGCTATGATGAAGCTTAGTTCAACGGCGGTGATGGCATTTCACTAGAGTGATACATCAATGCGTATGTGGTGGGCTCCACATAAAAAGGAAAGCGCAGTGTCTCAGTGTCCATTAGACAGACTGTGAGTGTGTGCTTGTGTCGAAGAAGCTGTTGCGAGAGAACCACATTCTCTTCGCATGAATCGCTCTCAAGAGCTCTCGCCTAAATACACCCAAGTGATCACTGGCGCGTGATGTTGAGCGAACACTTCTGTGAGCTTCAATTAATAGAGATTGCGGCCTTGCTATGAAAAACTTGCAAAAAAAAATGAAAATTCAACGATAAATTATTTTTTTTGCTGATTTTGCGTTCCTCACGTTTCTTCTACTCAAACCATACACCAGAGTGCTCACCGGCGTATACACCTCTGTGAAAGTATCTGCATCCAACTCAGATAATTTGATAGCTCTTATCTAGCACTTTGGTGCGATTCAGTGCTAGAGGTAAAAGAAAATAAACAAATAAAATAAACAGTGGTGTATACATGTAAAAGAGAAGATCTCTCATTGAAGTTGTCAGTGCGAGGGGTGAAATTTCGCTTTCTCTTCGTCACACAGAAGAGATGAACTGTGCTACGGTACCTAATGTTTTTTCTAATAGTACCTGTTACCCCGAATTATTCTTGAATTCGATTCCATTAATTGTATATGCTACCATGTATTCTACGTTTCGTATACTTATGTTTCCAGATGCTCCAGTGTCTACCAGAAACTGCATTTGGTTCGTTTGCCAATCTCAATAACATCATAAATTCGTTGTCTTTTGTCTTATGTAATTTGACACATATTCTTTCTTTGCGTTTTTTCTATGCTTTTCTTCAATGTGATTGTTCTCAGCACTCTTCATTATATTTTTATTCTCCCCGTATCGATCCCAATTTTGCATTTGACCTGTTTGCTTGACTAAATTTGCATTCGGGTTCCTAGATGCTGTTTATCTCATTTGATCAGGTATATTTCTGGTCTTGATTTTACTATCATATCATAGAAATATTTTTCTATTATAGTAAGTCATAATTGTACTTCATTATTTTCGCAGTGTTTCTTTTTTCAACTTCAATAATACTACAGGGTCCGGCACTCGAAGTGTAACCAACTTCAGACCGCTCGCGCAGCTGACGCACGGGCATCAGCTCTCTAGAATTTTGCTAAATGACAGTTCGGAGTTGTATTGTTTACAAGCGCAAGAAAGCATTTTGCCAAAAGTGAACGCGAAAAAAAAAAATCAGTGATGGATTTAAAACGTAATAGTGTGATTGCTTTATATTTAGATGGAAAATCACAACCAGCGATTGTTCGTGAGCTCAAACACCTTAAAGTGAATAAAGTTTTTGTTTATCGCACCATAACTCGTTACAATAATACTGGTAGCATCGCAAAACGTCATGGAGGTGGTCATCAAAAGACTGCAACGTCACGTGAGATGGTTCAAAAAGTGAAGAAGCGATTTGAACGAAATCCTCGACGAAGTGCCAATCAAATGGCAAAAGAATTGAAAATATCCAACCGTAGCATCCGCCGCATACTGAAAAATGATCTGAAGGTCAAGCCTTACAAGATCCAAAAGGCGCATGATCTCATACCGAAGCAGCAACAAGTTAGACTTGAGAGAGTGAAGGAGTTGCTTCGTTTGGCCGAAAGCGGTCAATTTCCGAACATTGTATTTTCTGACGAAAAAATTTTTTCAATTGAGCAATTCGTAAACTCTCAAAACGATAGGGTTTACTTGACCGACCGTTCATACGAGAATTTGAGTCATCGATTGGCTACCAGGAGGCAGCACCCGCAACAGATAATGGTTTGGGCCGCTGTAACCACAGATGGGCGCTCTCCAATCGTTTTCATCGAGCCTGGCGTCAAGGTAAATGCGACATATTATCGGGAAAGTATTCTGGAGGTTGCTTTGAAGCCGTGGGCAGACAAACATTTCGGTGGCAGACCATGGACGTTTCAGCAGGACTCGGCACCGTCTCACAAAGCTCGAGTGAACCAAGAATGGCTGAAAAACAACGTTCCGAACTTCATCACGTCCACACAATGGCTCTCGAATTCACCAGATGCGAATCTAATGGATTATTCTCTTTGGGCCATTTTGGAGAGCAAAGTCCGAACTAAAAGATACATCAGTCTCGAGACGCTGAAATGAACCGATTTTCACAAACTTAGGTTCAAATGAAAGGTCTTGTAGTCCCATACAAAATTCCTGAATATTATTTGGATCCGACTTCCGGTTCCGGAGTTATGGGGTACAATGTGCAAAAAAATGAAAATATGTTTTCTAGCTTTTCTCATAGATGGCGCGACCGATTTTCATAAACTTAGGTTCAAATGAAAGGTCCCGTGGTCCCATACGTAATTCCTGAATTCCATGCGGATTCGACTTCCTGATCCGGAAATATAGGGTAAAGTGTGTTAAAAATTGTATACCATCACTGAAAAGGACGAAAAACCGTAAAAAGCTTTCTAAATCGACCTCAAATCTTCTCCAATTAATAGTTTTTTATCAGCAGACCGATTTCGATTATTGTTTTTAGGAATCGAAGAAAATTATTTTGAAGATTATAACAGTATTATATATGATGGTATGAATTATATGAGAAAGGCATCATTACACCACTAGGTGGATTAAAACAGGTTTTGTAGATGGGACACACGATTCCTTCCATCCATTCCTTCGGTAAAAACACGTCCTCCCAAATCTTGGTAACAACCCAGTGCGTTACCACCGTGTTTTAGTAGCTCGCTTGGTAGTTGGTCAACGCCAGCGGCCTTATTATTTTTCAACCGGCTTACCTCCTCCTCGACTTCTTGGAGATCTGGGACCAGTAGTCTATTGTCCTCCGCACGCGTTCCGAAGTTCGTTACCGCGCCGCCACTTTCGTATTCCACCACATGGCCATTAAGGTGTTCGTCGAAATACTTGAGGTTAAGAGCCACGTTAAGGCCTGAATTACGCATTGTCCAGTCGTTTACCAACCTTCGTTATCTCTTCCATTGTTCATGCGGGTTGACATTTCAATGTAGCCCAAATCCTTAGCTGCAGCCCGCACCGCATACATACTCAGTTTTGTTTGAATTTTCTTTTTTCTGATACTGGTATATATGCTACTTTAATGTGCTCGTTTGGTACACTTAGGCATATGTACTCGAAATTTTGAGTGACATAAATTGTATATATTTTAGAAACTATACTCCAATGATTCCAGGAACACATAAATCTTTTACTATGTAAAACCTAACTCTATATTGTGTTTTTCCAATAATCAACGTGACTTTTACTGACCCAATAGTCTGTGATCGAGTTCCATCAAAGCCTGCAATGTATAAATTATCTTTATAGATTATTTTCTCTGTTCCTATTTTCGGGACGGTATCCAATCTCATCACGTTGTAAAATGCTTCCAGTCGCGAGCAAATATTTAATTTTTTCGTTAGTTATATTTACTACAGCAATTTTTACAAATAACTGATTGTTTTTAGCCCAATCTATTTTTAACATTTCGTGAGGCGGCATATTTTCTTGTCATTGCGCCATGTAATTTTGTGGACTAAGCTTGGTTTGATCATCCACTTGATATTTTTCTTGTACTTTGACATTGTTACTTGCCTCGTATTTCGGCACTCTGTTCTCCTGTTTCTGAAGAGCTTCATATGATTCTGTTTTTGGTTCAAAGATGAGAGGTATTTTCCGGAATCATATTCAACCTTGGTCATTGTGCATGCTAATCATATATTTATTCATAAATCTTATTCCCAAAATACCCCCTGGAGTAAAATTTTCCACTACGTCGAACTTCGTTTGAAAATTCTTCCTGCTATGATGAAGCTTAGTTCAACGGCGGTGATGGCATTTCACTAGAGTGATACATCAATGCGTATGTGGTGGGCTCCACATAAAAAGGAAAGCGCAGTGTCTCAGTGTCCATTAGACAGACTGTGAGTGTGTGCTTGTGTCGAAGAAGCTGTTGCGAGAGAACCACATTCTCTTCGCATGAATCGCTCTCAAGAGCTCTCGCCTAAATACACCCAAGTGATCACTGGCGCGTGATGTTGAGCGAACACTTCTGTGAGCTTCAATTAATAGAGATTGCGGCCTTGCTATGAGAAACTTGCAAAAAAAAATGAAAATTCAACGATAAATTATTTTTTTTGCTGATTTTGCGTTCCTCACGTTTCTTCTACTCAAACCATACACCAGAGTGCTCACCGGCGTATACACCTCTGTGAAAGTATCTGCATCCAACTCAGATAATTTGATAGCTCTTATCTAGCACTTTGGTGCGATTCAGTGCTAGAGGTAAAAGAAAATAAACAAATAAAATAAACAGTGGTGTATACATGTAAAAGAGAAGATCTCTCATTGAAGTTGTCAGTGCGAGGGGTGAAATTTCGCTTTCTCTTCGTCACACAGAAGAGATGAACTGTGCTACGGTACCTAATGTTTTTTCTAATAGTACCTGTTACCCCGAATTATTCTTGAATTCGATTCCATTAATTGTATATGCTACCATGTATTCTACGTTTCGTATACTTATGTTTCCAGATGCTCCAGTGTCTACCAGAAACTGCATTTGGTTCGTTTGCCAATCTCAATAACATCATAAATTCGTTGTCTTTTGTCTTATGTAATTTGACACATATTCTTTCTTTGCGTTTTTTCTATGCTTTTCTTCAATGTGATTGTTCTCAGCACTCTTCATTATATTTTTATTCTCCCCGTATCGATCCCAATTTTGCATTTGACCTGTTTGCTTGACTAAATTTGCATTCGGGTTCCTAGATGCTGTTTATCTCATTTGATCAGGTATATTTCTGGTCTTGATTTTACTATCATATCATAGAAATATTTTTCTATTATAGTAAGTCATAATTGTACTTCATTATTTTCGCAGTGTTTCTTTTTTCAACTTCAATAATACTACAGGGTCCGGCACTCGAAGTGTAACCAACTTCAGACCGCTCGCGCAGCTGACGCACGGGCATCAGCTCTCTAGAATTTTGCTAAATGACAGTTCGGAGTTGTATTGTTTACAAGCGCAAGAAAGCATTTTGCCAAAAGTGAACGCGAAAAAAAAAATCAGTGATGGATTTAAAACGTAATAGTGTGATTGCTTTATATTTAGATGGAAAATCACAACCAGCGATTGTTCGTGAGCTCAAACACCTTAAAGTGAATAAAGTTTTTGTTTATCGCACCATAACTCGTTACAATAATACTGGTAGCATCGCAAAACGTCATGGAGGTGGTCATCAAAAGACTGCAACGTCACGTGAGATGGTTCAAAAAGTGAAGAAGCGATTTGAACGAAATCCTCGACGAAGTGCCAATCAAATGGCAAAAGAATTGAAAATATCCAACCGTAGCATCCGCCGCATACTGAAAAATGATCTGAAGGTCAAGCCTTACAAGATCCAAAAGGCGCATGATCTCATACCGAAGCAGCAACAAGTTAGACTTGAGAGAGTGAAGGAGTTGCTTCGTTTGGCCGAAAGCGGTCAATTTCCGAACATTGTATTTTCTGACGAAAAAATTTTTTCAATTGAGCAATTCGTAAACTCTCAAAACGATAGGGTTTACTTGACCGACCGTTCATACGAGAATTTGAGTCATCGATTGGCTACCAGGAGGCAGCACCCGCAACAGATAATGGTTTGGGCCGCTGTAACCACAGATGGGCGCTCTCCAATCGTTTTCATCGAGCCTGGCGTCAAGGTAAATGCGACATATTATCGGGAAAGTATTCTGGAGGTTGCTTTGAAGCCGTGGGCAGACAAACATTTCGGTGGCAGACCATGGACGTTTCAGCAGGACTCGGCACCGTCTCACAAAGCTCGAGTGAACCAAGAATGGCTGAAAAACAACGTTCCGAACTTCATCACGTCCACACAATGGCTCTCGAATTCACCAGATGCGAATCTAATGGATTATTCTCTTTGGGCCATTTTGGAGAGCAAAGTCCGAACTAAAAGATACATCAGTCTCGAGACGCTGAAAAAAGTTATTGTCCGCGAGTGGGCCAAAATACCTGCAAGTCACATTCGGGCAGCTTGCGATTCGTTTTTTGACCGTCTCAAGGCCATAGTCAAGGCAAAAGGTGGTCATATCGAGCAAAAGTGAATTGATTCTCAATTTTGTATTATTTTTACACATTTTGTACTTTGAATTAAGTAAAAGTAATTTTCCAAACTGAATTTATGGCCTTTTTAATTGGTTACACTTCGAGTGCCGGACCCTGTACATAGATCAGATCGTCTCTTGATGTCTCTTCTGGGATTTTTTTTCGAAACTCTTTTCCATAAATACGTTTATTTCATGTTTTTCTTCGCCGTAGCATCCACAATACATAGTACTTTAAACCTAATACATTTCGAATGTCATATTAGTATGTCGAATTTCATTAGCTAATCTAAATACTGTTATCAAGCAATTTGCTGTTATAAATTACACTAAAATCAAATGGCAAAAGAATTGAAAATATCCAACCGTAGCATCCGCCACATACTGAAAAATGATCTGAAGGTCAAGCCTTACAAGATCCAAAAGGCGCATGATCTCATACCGAAGCAGCAACAAGTTAGACTTGAGAGAGTGAAGGAGTTGCTTCGTTTGGCCGAAAGCGGTCAATTTCCGAACATTGTATTTGCTGACGAAAAAATTTTTCCAATTGAGCAATTCGTATTACATTTATTATGTACATGATCT
The DNA here is from genome assembly GCF_030247185.1 of Malaya genurostris. NCBI lineage: Eukaryota > Metazoa > Arthropoda > Insecta > Diptera > Culicidae > Malaya > Malaya genurostris. The sequence continues at coordinate 187,100,551 of NC_080571.1, forward strand.
TGTAACTGTTTCAGGTTTGTATCAGTTCATCACTTTTATTCAATATAATATAGCTGGCTATTGGTTGAACTAATGGAAGGGGACAGAGTCTAACATAAAATAAACATACAATTGGAACTCCAATGGACTTAATGAAATGATAAAGAAGTATCATGTACGGAAGGTCACGACAAGCAAGAATGTCGCGAACTGGGAATTGGATAGTCTACCTTGGGTACGCAAGGAATTTATTAGAAATCACGATACTCCACGCTTGTCCAAACGACGTGATCCATATCGAGATAATCTTCGCAACAAGCACAACAATTAGTCTCGGAAAGGCCAATTAGTAGGAGATGTGCATCTAACGTGTAGTGATTGGACATGAGTCTGGACATTACACGAATGAAGTCCCTACTCACATCCAGTCCCCTGAACAATGCCTTAGTCGATATTTTAGGAATAATTGAGTGCATGCACCGACCCAGATCATCTTTGTCCCAAAAAGCTTGTCAGCTGGCAAGTGTTCTTTGGCGAGACGCGCTATAGAATTCGTTGAAAGCAATCGGTCTCTCATAAATTTCACCCTCAATAACACCACGTTTAACTAAAATATCGGCTCTTTCGTTACCTGGAATGGAGCAATGAGCCGGGACCCAGACTATAGTGATTTGATAATTATTATTCAATATGTCGTTCAGGTACTCTCTTATTTTGCCCAAGAAAAAACGGTTGGTTCTTGCCAACAATGTTCGATCGAATGGCTTCAATTGCGCTCAGATTGTCTGTGAAAAGGAATTGATTTGGAGTTAATGTGACTATTACACTCAAGCTATAGTGAACGGTTGCTATCTCTGCTATATAAACAGATGCAGAATCTGGAATCGTAAATGAGGCCGAAACATTATTGTTGAACATACCAAACCCAGTAGTCTCTTCAATTCGTGATCCGTCCGTGTAAAACATTTTCTCAGAGTCAAAACCTGAATATTTTTGGGATTTTCATCGAGCGTAGGTGATCCGGGATTCCACGCACATCGCGCTGCATGGATGTGTCGAAAAATAAAATTGAGTCAGGGACACTAAGGAGGCTGACACGGCTGAATGGTTGATTTCCTGTGACATATGGTTAAAATATACTGTCATGAATCTTGTTTGAGATTGAAGCTCGACTAGCCTTTCGAAGTTATTTTTTATTCAATAATATAATTTGTAAGTCACACTGTTTATGCTCTAAGATGCCAAGAGCATTTTCTAATTTTGATTAACGACTGACTTAAAACTAGGATAGTATCATTAGGTAATGCAGTATTGGGGTTGCAGTGGTCGACTTTGGCAAGTCCAGCCTTCAGCTGGCGATCGACACGGGCCGATGGATTGAATGTAACATGAGAGTCTTCTAGATGACGTTGGTATGTATCTATGTTGGCCGCATCATTCGGTCCGTGTGGGCCCACGAGCCTTACGAAGTTATTGATAACCAAGGCATTCAGTACCTCACATCTTATTATCAGTTCAATGGAAGAACCCCCACCAGAACTTCAAGACCCATTGTATGTGTAGAATGCATGCAGAAAATTCGATACCCAGATGAACAGCCCAAACGAAAAAGTTATCTAGCAATTGTTTTTGTAGATTAACAGCCTTGAGCCAGTGAGCAACTCGGAGGCACTATTGTTATAAGACAAGAGTATGTACTACAGAGAATTCAATAGTCGAAAACGGGCTATCAATTTAACTATTATTTGTGGCAGACTCCCTTAATAATGCTCTGCGTAGGAACAGAATCTGGGCAAACTTTCCTAGTAAAGTCAAATATCCATCGGTTCGAGTATTCCTCACTCTCATTTCCAACATTACGATTTATTATTCATCCGGCCGTGTTCCAAAGAGTAGTCATTGAGGTTTCTCTTTTGACAATCCCTCGACAAAATGTCTCCAATAGCTACATTTTTGACACGAACCAAGAATTTTTCAAAATTTTGAGGAGTTTCTATTTCTCGTTTCAATAACGTCTTCAAAGCTTTTTGTTTCGCGTGTTCAGCATCTTCGCATTCTTCGCCACACCAAGGGTTTGGAGGTCTTCTGTTGATCGATGGAATCAATGGATCGGTATCCAGAATCGGACAAACGAGGAAGTCATATTCTTCCAGCAGGGGAAGTTGATAAACTTTGGTATTTAATCTAGTCAATATTTTTTGTCAAATCATATGGAATATTAACTGCATTAGCAATGCATTTGTTACTGCTAATTGAGATGATGATTGGTAAATGATCGCTACCGTGTAAATCAGGAAATACTTTCCAGGTGCAATGTAGTCGAATTGAAGTCGAGCAAAGAGATTTATCTTGGACGTGCAGGGGGACTTGGAATCCGTGTCATGCTACCCTTATTCAATACCATAATGTTGAAATTGTCTCAAACATTATATACTAAAGATGATTTGTTATGTAAGCGGAACCCCACATAATTTCGTGCGCATTAAAATCCCCCACAATCAATCGTGAATCAGGAAGGGCTTCAACCATTTCATTAAGCTTTCGCTGTCCAACTTGTCCAATTATCCATCAAATGATACAAACTCCGAGAGAATTGACCATTGAGCTGATAGCTGCTTTAAAAAAGTTCTAGCCATTTGGAGGAATGCCGTTATGAGGGTCTTTGAGGGCTCAGAAATATTGAATGCTGCGAAAATCCATTCTACAATTTCCGAAAACTTCAGTAATCCTGTGGTGGTTGTGAAACGGAGCCCGCTGGATTATGATCTTTTTTGTGCTAGTTCCTGGATTGATTGTGTTTGGTTTTAAATTTGGCTTTTTAGATTTTACGCGGGGATCTTTTTTGGTAATTTGGAGGAGGACTTCTTCCTCCTAACAGACCCTTGAGGAGTGACAAACGATGTACCTTCACTATTTTCATCATAATCAGATTCCTCTGACTCTGGATTTGAAAAAAGACCTTTCTGTTTCGAGAGGGGGGACATCAATGACAGTTTTAAGCTTTTCTGCATATGTGCGCTTAGACCATGCTTTCAAAGAAAGCTTAACTTTGTCTTTGCGCAGCATGAATGCAGCGCATGCTGTGAAATCATGAGGATTCTCCCACAATAAACTCGTGTTTTAATGTCTTTATCGCAAAGATTATCCTTATGAGGCCCTTGACATTTGATACATTTAGACTTATTACTACAATAGGTAGCTGATTGTTCGAATTTCTTACAGTTCGTGCAATTCGTAACATGCGGAACGAAAAGCCTAATGTCACTCGAAACGAATCTGAGGGACGATAAGATTTGTTTCCATCATTAATAGATGCTGAGTAATTGTACTCGAGTATCTTAACTCTCTCAAGCATAGAGTTTTTGAAACGACCAACTCCATTTTTAAGTAAGTCATCGACTGTCTGGCTTGTTTCAGTGACAACACCATCAATTTTCACATCTTTCGATGGAATGTATACTCGATATTCTAGAACGAATAATTCACAGGTTACAATTTAGTTAGCCTGTTTCAAATCGTTAACTACAACTCGAGTTTTATCTCTATTAACGTTTGAGATTTCTTCAATTTTTGGAAAATGTGATGTCAAATCTATAGTAGTTTGCATCAAAATCAATGGTTTTAATTTTCGCCGAAAATCGGCTATCCATGGCCCAGAAGTATCCTCTGGATAATGCTTTACCCATACTTCCACATCTTGCAAGAATCCGAAACTGGGTTCGTATTATCTTCCATGAGATCATCCATTGTAATAACTGCTTGTTTTAAATTGATAATATCAAAATGTAATTTGAGAATAGTCAGATTTCAGTTATGGTAAAGATAATAAAATTAAATTCGATTAAATCTAACTTGTTACTGTTTTCTCTGTTGCGCTGCGCACTGGGAATCTGTTCCGGCTGTCCCTGCAGTGCGTTGCCAACGATTTCTGGTTTCGCTTTCTATTCTCGTTGCTCTGCCGTCGTGGTATTCACTGAATGTGATGTGTGCTGTCTGTACCTGGCCGTTGATACAGCGATGTAGCTCTTGATGGTGGTTAGATGTGATGCTTGCTGTGTAGCTTCTTGTCCCAGTAGGATTTAATTCAAGAATCATTTTCACTGGGCTGTCGTCCGACTTCCTTATGACTTGCCAAACGATCTATGCGACGAACAAAAAACAGCTCGTCACAAGTCTATATTAGTGGTCACCTTCTCACGAACGCATGTGAGGTGATCGACAGGTGAAAGCAGTACAACGATGAGCATCTGAATTGCGAAAAATAAGGTGCAGAGAACGGTTCAGAAATTAATCTGGGTGCACGCTCAGCTGACGACAGATTTCCAGGGTCAGGTAAGAGAACAAGGTCCTTCCTCAAATTTCCCTAAAGGAACCTAACAAAATTTCATAATCTTGAAAGATCCCCCTTTTAATGCCAAAAAAAGTTCAAAATCAAAGACTGTGCCTCCTGGTTTGTCAAATTCAAAATACAATCCAGGAACTAGTACAAAACGACAATAATCCAGTGGACAACATTTCACAACCACCAACACGATTACTAAAGTTTTCCGATTGTTGACTGGTTTTGCGTAGTATTCAATATATATGAACCCCTTAAGACCCGTAACGGCATTCCTCCCAATAGGAAGAACTTTTTTGAAGCAGTTATCAGCTCAATGGTCAGTTTTCACAGGGTTTTTATCATTCGAGGGATAATTTAATATCCACCGCAAATGATTTCATCACTGTCCCACAATGAAATTGTCGAAAAATCATACCAAAACTTGATTCATTTAAAGTTTTATTGCATAGTTTAAAATTTGATGTCTTCGCTTTGTGCGAAACATGGTTTACATCAAACATAGTTTCAAAATTTAATGACTTTAACATTATACGTCTCGATAGAGACTATTCGTATGGCGGAGAGATTTTAGGAGATAAGAAATGTTTTTTTCCTTTTATAGATTAAACATTCCTTCCTCTACTAGTATAGAAGTTGTTGTTTGTTGAATAAACATTAATGAAAAATACATTTATATTGCTTCGGTATATATTCCTCCCAGAGCTCAAGTTAGACAACGACAGCTTGATGAAATGGTAGAAGCTTTCCCTGTTCCACGGTTGATTCTGGGAAATTTCAATTCGCACGGCAATTTAGGTACTGAATACAATGCTGTTATACCCAAGCCCGGGAAACCAAAACTGAAAATAGTGGGGATGAGTGATCGATATTCCTCTGATGTATTTATTGACCTATTGAAAAGTCAAAATCAGGAAATTTCGATTGAAGATGTAAAAGTTGTTGCTGACTTTGAAAATCCACGCTTCAAATATAACAAATTCAGTGTTATAATTGAGGTTGATAAAAATACTTATTCTAGTTTGATGGCCGCCGGTAAGGTTTGCGTCGGCTGGGATAGGTGTTCGGTTTTCGAGTCGTTCAACGTATTGCGCTGTTTCAAGTGTGGTGAGTTTGGTCACAAGAGCACCGAATGTTTAAACAGTGAAAATTGTTCCAAATGTAATTCCGCACATAGAACATCTGAGTGTTCTTCAACTGAATTCAAATGCGTTAATTGTCTGAAAATGAACAAAGAAAGGAAATTGAATTTAGACATTCACCATCCAGCATTTAGTAAGCAGTGTCCTGTATATCTGAGATTGCTTGAAACTAAAAAGAACAACATTATGTCAATGGAATAGCAACTAATCGATGGGAGACATTCAGATATTTTGTATTTGAACATAGCCGGTTTGTCTTCTAATTATGTCGCAATGCGTCATCTTATATGTAGAGGATAGACATCCTTCATTAGTTTTGCTCTCAGAGACACATATTGTTGATTCTGACGCTTTCGATCAGTTCAGTGTTCCGGGTTACACTGTTGCCTTTTGTTTGTCCCATTCCAGGCACACGGGTGGAGTTGCAATTTACGCCAGAGAAGCAATTAAATTCAGCATTCGATCAAACGAAGCAGTTGGAAATAATTGGTTCTTGGGTATATCAGTTGAAAGAGGCATGCAGATGGGAAATTATGGAGTCGTTTACCACTCTCCAAGTTCAAGCGACCGCCAGTTTCTGGAAATTCTAGAAAACTGGTGGGAGAATTTCGTCGATTTTGGTAAACTAAATATTATTACTGGAGATTTTAATATGGATTGGCTCAGTGATCAAGGTTCGAATCAATTGAAACAATTAGCAGAATTCTTCAATTTGAGGCAAACTGTGAATGAATTTACAAGAATTTCGAGATACAGTAAAACATTGATAGATCACGTGTATTCCAATTTCGACGGTGTTTATTCAAATGTGGAATCCGATTGCAAGATTTCAGATCATGAAACAATTGCAATTTCCGTAACGAGTAGCTCTAGAAATGAGGAAGATACGGTGAAAATCAAGTGTTGGAAAAACTATTCAAAGCAAACCATATCTCGACTTGTATCAAGAAGCTTGGGTTGTACACAGTTAACTGGAAATTTGGATCACAGGGCATCTATTCTTACTGACATACTGAAAAGGTGTACTAATGAATTAGTAATTGAAAAGTATGTTAGTTTGAACAGCTCGAGTAGTTGGTACTCAATAGACCTCTTACGGTTAAAACGGGAGAGGGATAAACAGTACAAGAGATTCTGTAGAACTAACAATGATAGTCACTGGAGTAGATATACACAAGCACGAAATATTTATTCACGGGCCCTGAAGAAGACTAGATATGAATACATACAGGGGAGAATCGATCAAAATCAACAAAACAGTAGAGAGTTATGGAAAATTCTCAAACAGCTTATCAAGCCTACACATAGTTCATCGAAAAGTATAACTTTTGACGGTATAGAAGAACACACAGAACAAATTATATCTGAAAAGTTCAACAGTTATTTCATAAATAGTGTTCAGCAGATCAATCAAAGTATTGAATTGGTAGGTGAACCTGTTGAAATAACACAGCCGATGAATAACTATTGTAGACTTGATGAATTTCAACCAATCACTTTTGAACAATTGAAAAATATTTGTTTTAATTTGGGAAAATCGACGGGTATTGACAATGTAAACTCAAAAGTGATACAGGATTGCTTTCATGTTATCGGACACGATCTACTGGATTTGGTAAATGAATCGTTGTACACGGGGCACGTGCCAAAAGTGTGGAAAGAATCTCTGGTTGTTCCTATCCCCAAGGTTACTGGAACGGATAAAGCCGAGGAGTACCGTCCCATTAACATGCTGCACACGCTGGAAAAAATTTTGGAACTTGTTGTTAAAGATCAGCTGATTAACTATTTGAACTCTAACAGTTTGCTAATACCGGAACAATCGGGATATCGTAAGGGTCACTCTTGTGAAACCGCTTTGAACCTAGTATTGGCAAAATGGAAGGAGAAAATCGAAGCCAAAGAGAGTATTTTTGCTGTGTTCTTGGATCTGAAGAGAGCCTTTGAAACAATTTCAAGACCTTTATTGTTGCAGACATTGCGGCGTTTTGGCATCGGGGGAATGGCACATGAATGGTTTGAAAACTATTTATGTGGTAGATCTCAAAAGACTGTTTTTAACGATGTAATGTCTAGTTCCCTCGGCAATTCACTTGGTGTGCCTCAGGGAAGTGTTTTAGGTCCTATTCTATTTATCATGTATATTAATGATATGAAGCGAGTCTTACGTTTCTGTGATATACATTTGTTTGCTGATGATACTGTTCTGTTCATTACGGCTAGAGATTTCAATGAAGCTGTTGCACATTTAAACGAGGATCTAAGTTCGCTGGTTCGATGGTTAAAATTTAAGCAACTGAAACTAAACGTCGCGAAAACTAAATATATGGTTATTTCTTCTGTTAGTACCGGTCATGACGCCAATGTGGAAATCGATGGTGAAATTTTTGATCGCGTTAGAGAAATGAAGTATCTTGGAGTCATAATTGATGAAAAGTTAACATTCAAATCTCATATCAATAACGTCATCAAGAAGATTGCCAAAAAATATGGTGTATTATGTCGTTTGAAAAATGACTTAACGACCCATAGTAAGATTCTTTTGTATAAAACAGTCATTTCACCACACATTGACTTTTGCCCATCCATTCTGTTTCTTGCTAATAACACACAAATCTTGAGATTACAGCGACTGCAAAATAAGATCATGCGATTAATTCTAAAATGTAGTAGATATACCTCCTCAGATTTTCTACTGAACGCATTACAATGGCTTTCAGTGAAACAGAGAATTTACTACTTAACCATGGTATTTATTTTCAAGATATTAAATGGCATGCTGCCTCGATATTTGTGTGATCGAGTTGAAAGAGGAACTGATTTGCATAGGTACAATACTAGAAACGCATCTGATGCTAGAACACCAAGCTTTCTGTTAGCCAGATCGCAAAACTCATTGTTGTACAAGGGAATAAGTTTTTTCAATTCGATGCCAAGAGAAATCAAACGCGCAGCGACATTGGTGGAGTTCAAAAGGTTATGTATTTCACACATAAAGTCCGCTTTGTAAGCAAATATTTAGTTAATTAGTTCAAATTTTTTAGATTTTTTATTTTTTTTTACGTATTACGAAGATTGTATTTTCTTTTTCTTTTTGTTTATATATATTATTGTGAGACGAATTAAGTTACTATGTTCGGTATGATGATGATGGATTTTTAGTTTGTTTGAGAGTTAAAAATAATGAGCAGTCTACAAACGTTTGAGCCTCGCGCGCGAAGCAGGTAGTGACTATTTGGAAAGCGAACAGGACTGGCCGAAGAGCCTTAGCATTCAGTGTGTTAAGTTTGCTCTTGACCTTGATCGCAAGGTTGGATAATAATTTAAGGAATAGATTCGGGAAACTAATTGGGATCGACAGTTGTTGATGGAATTGGGCTTGGCTCTGCTCATCCGCAGTCTCGTTACTCCATCGTAGCTGATGTGTGTAGCGATGAACTGGTCCGGCGGGAAGGGCCAGGTGAATTACTGTCTGATACTGGTAAAGATATCGGGTTCGATTCCTGATGTGATCAAGGATCTTCCCGGATTGGAAATTTTCTTGATTAACCCTGGATAGTAAATCCGAGATATTTGAATGTTATTTTGTGGTCAGTCGTTCTTTTGAAGAAGAATCTATACCTGCTAGATTAATCAGATCGTTTTCTTTTGTTTACTGGTTAAGATATGTGCAAAAATATTAATTATCATTTAGATAACTCGTTCTGCTCACACCTTTGTAGGGGTATGAGGTGGGACCATCATCATCATCACGGAATTATGTAAAGTTCCGTTCACAATGGTAACATATTACCTATAATATATTATATTTGCGACAATTTCAACATGACAGTTTTAAATATGGGCAGCACGACACGGATCTTAAGAGTCCTGCGAGTCCAAGTGCATTAGATTTATCTCTTTGCTCGACTTCAATTCGACTTGATTGCTCCTGGAAAATACTTCCTGATTTACACGGTAGGCGATCATTTATCAGCCATCATCTCAATTAGCAGTAGTAATAACATTGCTGATTCAGTTAATATTGCATATGATTTGAAAAAAAAAATGATTGGATTAAATACCAAAGTAATATCTCAATAGTAATAAATTCAATGGATGAGCTCACTCCGCTTGAAGAATATGACTTCCTCGTTTGTTCGATTCTGGAGGCCACAGAACTAGCCCAAACCAAACGATTTCCTGGTCCAACGATTAACGGAAGGCCTCCCAACTCTTGGTGGGACAAAAAGTGCTCAGAAGCCTAATTCGTAAAACAAAATGCTTTCAAGGCGCTTCTAAAAAAAGGCGGCACTCTTCAGAATTTTGAAAAGTTCTTGGTTTTAGAAATCAAATACAATAACATACTTCAGGCTATGAAGTGTAGTTGATGGAGGCATTTTTTCTAAGGTTTGTCAAGAGAAACCTTTTTAAGCCTTCTTTGGAAATGGGCTAAACGAATGAGGAATTCAACTTGGTGAAGAATCTGCTTTACCTCGTAAAAAGACGCTTGTTGGAATTATTCAACAAGTTACTCGAACAAAATATCGCTCCAACTGATTGGAGGCAAGTGAAAGTTATCGCCATTCAAAAGTCCGGGAAACCAGCTTCCGATTATAACTCATATCGATCCATTGCTGTGTTGTCCTGCATCAGAAATATGTTCTAAAAAAATATGTTCCGATACTTGGGTCGAGACTAACGGTTTGATATCGGAAACTCAGTTTAGCTTCCGTAGAAATAAAGGGACGAATGATTGCCTTGCCTCATTTGTTTTCGTTTGACATTCAAATGGTATTCGCTCAAAAACAACAAATAACGGGTGATTTTTTAAGAGCTTGAGAACTTTTTTAAACAATAAAACGCATAAAATTTGCAAAATCTCATCGGTTCTTTATTTTAAACGTTAGATTGGTACATGACATTTACTTTTTGAAGATAATTTCATTTAAATGTTGACCGCGGCTGCGTCTTAGGTGGTCCATTCGGAAAGTCCGCTTTTTTATCGAAAAATTTTGTTCAGCGATGAGGCTCATTTCTGGTTGAATGGCTACGTAAATAAGCAAAATTGCCGCATTTGGAGTGAAGAGCAACCAGAAGCCGTTCAAGAACTGCCCATGCATCCCGAAAAATGCACTGTTTGGTGTGGTTTGTACGCTGGTGGAATCATTGGACCGTATTTTTTCAAAGATGCTGTTGGACGCAACGTTACAGTGAATGGCGATCGCTATCGTTCGATGCTAACAAACTTTTTGTTGCGAAAATGGAAGAACTGAACTTGGTTGACATGTGGTTTTAACAAGATGGCGCTACATGCCACACAGCTCGCGATTCTATGGCCATTTTGAGGGAAAACTTCGGAGAACAATTCATCTCAAGAAATGGACCGGTAAGTTGGCCACCAAGATCATGCGATTTGACGCCTTTAGACTATTTTTTGTGGGGCTACGTCAAGTCTAAAGTCTACAGAAATAAGCCAGTAACTATTCCAGCTTTGGAAGACAACATTTCCGAAGAAATTCGGGCTATTCCGGCCGAAATGCTCGAAAAAGTTGCCCAAAATTGGACTTTCCGAATGGACCACCTAAGACGCAGCCGCGGTCAACATTTAAATGAAATTATCTTCAAAAAGTAAATGTCATGTACCAATCTAACGTTTAAAATAAAGAACCGATGAGATTTTGCAAATTTTATGCGTTTTATTGTTTAAAAAAGTTCTCAAGCTCTTAAAAAATCACCCTATATCATCTGTATTTTAGGACATAAAACGAGCATTTGATTCAGTTTCCATAGATGTTTTTTTCAGACAAGCTTCACCAACATGAACTTCCAGTGGTTATGACTAATTATTTGCACAACCTTTTGTCAGAGTAGTTCATGTATTTTGCACATGGTAATTTGGCAATATTCAGAATCAGCTTCATGCTATGAACGACATAGAACCCGAGTAACCCCATGCACGCTATGACAATTGGCAGATGATGGTGTGGTTTCAGTTACTGGAACCAGAGCTGTTAACCTGCAAAAACCATTGCAAGATACCTTTGTTAATTTTTGACTGTTCATTCTCCGCAGAGAAAACAGAACTGGAAGTCTTTTCAAGAAAGGCTGACCCCGTTCAGCTTCAGGTTTATATGATAGAAAGAATTATCGCTCAGGTGTCAAATTTAAAATACATCGGGGTGTGGTTTGATTCCAAATGCACGTGATGAGGACACATTAGGTATCTGATAACAAAATGCCAGCAAAGAGAGAATTTTCTTCGAACAATAACAGGATATTGTTGGCGTGCTCATCCGGAAGATCTAATAAAATTGTATCAGACAACGATACTTTCAGTGAAGGAATATGAATCCGTTTGCTTTCGTTCCGTTCATATACTATCATATCTTCAAACTAGAGCGAATTCAGAATCGTTGTTTGCGAATTGCCTAAGGCATTCGCCACATACACTGAGTTTTAAAGATCTGGCGGCAGCTCTTCCATAGAAATATTGCTTTTGAAAGATTCAATCTCGACTGCTAATTAGATGTGAGGTACTGAATTATTAATAACTTCAAAAAGGTAGTGGAGCTTCAATCTTAAATAAGATTAATGACAGTATATTCTAACCATATATCACTGGAAATCAACCCTTAAAGATTTATTCCTATCCGTGTCAGTATCCTAAATGTTCCTGACTCAACTTTATTTTTCGACACATCCGTGCAACACACAGTGCGTGGAATCCCAGAACACCTAAATCCTAAAAATGTTTTCAAGTAAGTTCAGGTTGACTCTGAGAAAATGTTTTACACGGACGCATCTATTTATATAGCGTTAACAGCAGTTCATTATAGCTTTAGTGTAATCGTCACATTATCTCCAAACCATTGTTTTCCCTTCACAGATAGTCTGAGTGCAATTAAAGCCATTCGCTCAAACATGGCTGGCAAGAAAGAACCGTTTTTATTGGACAAAATTAGAAAATTTATAAACGACATATTGAATGATGATCAGATCACTATAATCTAGGTGCTAGCTCACTGCTCTATTCCAGGCAATGAAAGAGCTGATAATTTAGCCAAATGGTGTGCTCTTGTAGATGAAAATTATGAGTGACCAATTATTTTCAATGAATATTACAGTGTCTCTCTGAAGGACACTTGCCAGCCGTTAAGTTTGGAATGAGGATCATCTGGGTCGGTTACTTACCTAACAGCTATAGGCCTGGGGTGTCCTTTGCTGTATCAAACATACGTCTCCACATAACTCGGTCCATGGCTGCTCGTCGCCAGCCACTCAAGGCACGGATGCTTCTGAGACCACCCTCCACTTGATCGATCCATCTTGCTCGCTGCGTTCCTCTTCTTCTAGTACCAGTCGGATTAGATTCAAGAACCATTTTCACTGGGCTGTCGTCCGGCATCCTTATGACATGCCCAGCCCATCGTAGACGTCCGATTTTAGCTGTCCGTACGATAGGTGGTTCTCCTAGCAGCTGTTGCAATTCGTGATTCATACGCTGTCTCCACGTTCTGTCTTCCATCTGCACTCCGCCATAGATGGTCCTCAGTACCTTTCTTTCGAAAACACTGAGGGCCAAGTCCAAGTCTCGTGGCCATAGAGAGCAACCGGTTTAATGAGCGTTTTGTAGATGGTCAATTTCGTGCGGTGGCGTACTTTTCTCGATCGGAGAGTTTTTCTGAGTCCAAAGTACGCACGATTCCCTGCCAAAATATGTAGATGAATTTCTCTGCTGGTGTCATTATCGGCGGTCACCAGTGAGCCCAAATACACGAACTCGTCAACCACCTCGATATCATCACCGTCTATCAATATTCGTGGTGGGAGGCGTAATGTTTCTTCTCTAGAGCCTCTTCCTCTCATGTATTTTGTGTTCGACGCATTTATGGCCAGTCCGATACGCCTAGCTTCAGCTTTCAGTCCGATGTAGGTTTCCGTCATCTTCTCAAGGTTACGTGTCACAATATTAATATCGTCAGCGAAGCCAAAAAGTTGTACGGACTTTCGGAAGATCGTGCCACTCGTGTCGATCCTCGCTCTTCGAATCACACTTTCCAGAGCAATATTGAACAAGATACGAGAGTCCATCACCTTCACGTAGCCCTCTCCGAGATTCCAAGGGACTCGAGAGCGTCCCAGATACTCGGACGTAGCACATCACTCTATCCATCGTTGCTTTGACCAATCGCGTCAGTTTATCCGGGAAACCGTATTCGTGTATTATCTGCCATAGCTGTGCTCGATCGATTATGTCGTATGCCGCTTTGAAGTCAATGAATAGGTGATGCGTGGGTATGTTGTAACCACTCTTCTGGAGTACTTGTCTTATCGCGAATATGTGATCCGTAGTGGCGCGGGCTCCAGTAAATCCCGCTTGGTACGGCCCTACGAATTCCTTAGCTATTGGTGATAGACGACGGCAAAGGATTTGGGAGAGTACCTTGTAGACGGCGTTCAGCAATGTGATTGCGCAGTAATTGCAACAGTGTAGCTTATCGCCCTTTTTGTAGACGGGACATACCACTCCATCCATCCATTCCTGCGGTAGAATCTCCTCCTCCCAAATCCTAGAAATCGTCCAGTGCAGCTCTTTAGCCAGTGCCTCTCCTCCATGTTTGAGCAGCTCGCCTGGCAACTAGTCATTGCCCGCGGCTTTGTTGTTCCTCAGCTTGCCTATCTCCTCCCTTATCTCCGAAAAATCAGGGGCTGGGAATCTGTCGTCGGCTGAATATGCACCCAGATTGATTCCTGTACCGTTATATGTATCTTGTGCTTCGCCATTCAGATGCTCGTCATAGTACTGCTTCCACCTGTCGATTACCTCACGTTCGTTCTTTAGAAGGTTACCACTGGTATCTCTGCACATTTCGGCCTGTGGCGTGTAGCCTCTACGTGAGCGGTTCACCTTCTCATAGAACTTCCGTGTGTCATTTGCGCGATACAGCTGTTCCATCGCTCCGCGATCTTGATCTTCCTGGTGGCGCTTCTTCTTCCGAAAAACCGTGTTCTGTCTGTTCCACGCGTCTGTATCGTTCCTCGTTCGCTCTAGTGCGGTGTTGCAGCATCCTCGCCCTTGCTGCATTCTTCTCTTCGACCAACTGCTGACATTCGCCGTCAAACCAGTCATTTCCTCGATTCGATAACCTCGTACTTAGTACGGTTGAAGCAGTGCTACTCACGGCGGATCTTATATTCCTCCAGCCGTCTTTAAGAGTCGCCGCGCCAAGCTGCTCTTCCGTTGGTAGCACTTGTTCCAGTTGTTGCGCGTATTCCACTGCAGTACGGACGCTACGTAGCTGCTCGAGATATTGTGCACCGTCGATAGTTTTGAGCGCATACAAACCGCAACAAGGTAGTGGTCAGAATCAATATTGGCACTGCGGTAAGTGCGGACTTTGATGATGCCGGAGAAGAATCGCCCGTCGATGAGAACGTGGTCGATTTGGTTTTCCGTATGTTGATCAGGTGATCTCCAGGTGGCTTTGTGGATATCTTTGCGGAGGAAGAAGGTGCTTCGGACTACCATTCCTCGGGAGGCTGCAAAGTTTACGCATCGTTGACCGTCGTTTGTTACCGCGTGCAGGCTCTCCAGCCCGATCACGGGCCTGTACATTGCCTCCCGGCCTACCTGAGCATTAATGCCGCCGATTACGAGTTTTATATCCCGCCGTGGACAGCTGTCGTAGGTTTGTTCCAGCTGCGCGTAGAATGCTTCTTCCTTGTCATCGGGTCTCGTCACATGTGGGCAGTGCACGTTGATGATGCTGTAATTGAAGGAACGGCCCTTGATCTTCAATACGCACATTCTATCACTGATTGGCTGCCACCCAATCACGCGCTGGCGCATCTTGCCCAACACTACAAATCCAGTTCCTAGATCGTTGGTTGTGCCACAGCTCTGGTAGGAGGTAGCCGCTCGATGCCCACTTTTCCGCACCTTCTGTCCCGTCCAACAAAGTTCCTGCAGTGCTACGACATCGAAGCCGCGGATTTGAAGCTCATCATGCAGCATTCGGTCGTATCCTGGGAAGCCAAGCGATTTGCAGTTCCATGTGCCAAGCTTCCAATCGTAGTCTTTTGTTCGTTGCGTAGGTCTTTGCCGATTATTCCGAGTCGTATTTATTTCTTGATCGTACGTAACATATGTTTTCCGGGCGGCTTGTTAGGCCCGCACCAACCTCCTGTCTGTTGGTTACCCGATCTTTCCTATGGTTACTCGTACCCCAGCCGGCACCGCGGGGAGGTAGGGATAGGTGTTACTGGACAAGAGGCTAAGAACCACATTGGGGCCTGAATTGCGCATTGTCCAGTCGTTTACCAACCTGGGTAAACGTCTGGGTTGGTAGAATGCACAAATACGATTTCCTCATAAACTGTGATGATTGGTCAAAGTGACGATGCATAGAGAAATGTATTATGTCTGAATATCTGGGACTCTCGAGTTCATTTGAATGTCGGCTACGGCAAGGGGATGAACTCTCTTTTTAAAGATTTCTCTTGGAAAGTTTAATTTGAAGTCGAAGATCGACACGAGTGGTACAATCTTTCGAAAGTCCGCACAGGTTTTGGGCTTCGTTGACTACGTAACTTTAAGACGATGATGAAAACATACATTGGACTTATATTCGGATCTAGGCGTACGTATTTCCAATACATAAGTCGTATATCAAATGCATCAGAGGAACACTACGTCTCCCACCACGAATATTGATAGATGTGACGATATCAAGTTGGTTTTCGAGTTCGTGTATTTAAGCTCACTGAGGACCAATGACAATGACAAAAGAAATTTAGAGGCGTTGTTTATCAACAAATCGTGCGTACTTTAAACAGAAAAATCCTAGTTTGCTCCATCGCCACCGCACCATATTGTCCATCTACAAAACGCTTATCAGACCGGTTGTTCTCTATGACCACTAGACCTATACTTATTGGGATGACTCGTATCTTTAAGATGCCTAAGTTCGACTCCTCTGGTAGAAGGTAAAAGTTTATATACGAGAAGCCTTCTGCTTACTTAAATGACCCTTGTCACGTCTCACTCTTCCGCACTTTATTCTTCACATCCTTGCTCTTCCTTGAGTACTATGGCTCTATGATTTCATATTCTTTCTCCTCTTATAATCTCTAGTTAGTTTGATATCGTTAAAATACCGAAAACAGTAAAAATTACTGACTGACCAGAAGTCATAAATAAAAAAGTAAAAAGTAAAAAAATTGATGGGATTCCATCACACACAGCGATGAATGGAGCGCTGTCCGTGCGCCGCTTGCACCCTGGGACGCATAGCCATACGCTACAACTCCAGGCACTCAAGCAATAGTTTCGGATAAATCTTCCATTCCGGTGTTATAACTAACTGTATAGAGATGAGAAAATATCAACACAATGAAACACATTGTGTGAGAAACCGTCGTGGGCAGAATGTGACAACTTCTCGTAACTTTACTTTTGCCGGTTCGGACAGTAAATGGCAAACGACCTTTGCCTTTACTTTCTGACATATCAGAGACTCGGATGACTCGTATCTTTAAGATGCCTAAGTTCGACTCCTCTGGTAGAAGGTAAAAGTTTAGATACGAGAAGCCTTCTGCTTACTTAAATGACCCTTGTCACGTCTCACTCTTCCGCACTTTATTCTTCACATCCTTGCACTTCCTTGAGTACTATGGCTCTATGATTTCATATTCTCTCTCCTCTTGGAATCTCTAGTTAGTTTGATATCGTTAAAATACCGAAAACAGTAAAAATTACTGACTGACCAGAAGTCATAAATAAAGAAGCAAAAAGTAAAAAAATTGATGGGATTCCATCACACACAGCGATGAATGGAGCGCTGTCCGTGCGCCGCTTGCACCCTGGGACGCATAGCCATACGCTACAACTCCAGGCACTCAAGCAATAGTTTCGGATAAATCTTCCATTCCGGTGTTATAACTAACTGTATAGAGATGAGAAAATATCAACACAATGAAACACATTGTGTGAGAAACCGTCGTGGGCAGAATGTGACAACTTCTCGTAACTTTACTTTTGCCGGTTCGGACAGTAAATGGCAAACGACCTTTGCCTTTACTTTCTGACATATCAGAGACTCGGATGACTCGTATCTTTAAGATGCCTAAATTCGACTCCTCTGGGAGAAGGTAAAAGTTTAGATACGAGAAGCCTTCTGCTTACTTAAATGACCCTTGTCACGTCTCACTTTTCCGCACTTTATTCTTCACATCCTTGCTCTTCCTTGAGTACTATGGCTCTATGATTTCATATTCTTTCTCCTCTTATAATCTCTAGTTAGTTTGATATCGTTAAAATACCGAAAAAAGTAAAAATTACTGACTGACCAGAAGTCATAAATAAAAAAGTAAAAAGTAAAAAAAAATGATGGGATTCCATCACACACAGCGATGAATGGAGCGCTGTTCGTGCGCCGCTTGCACCCTGGGACGCATAGCCATACGCTACAACTCCAGGCACTCAAGCAATAGTTTCGGATAAATCTTCCATTCCGGTGTTATAACTAACTGTATAGAGATGAGAAAATATCAACACAATGAAACACATTGTGTGAGAAACCGTCGTGGGCAGAATGTGACAACTTCTCGTAACTTTACCACTGCCGGTTCGGACAGTAAATGGCAAACGACCTTTGCCTTTACTATCTGACATATCAGAGACTCGGATGACTCGTATCTTTAAGATGCCTAAGTTCGACTCCTCTGGTAGAAGGTAAAAGTTTAGATACGAGAAGCCTTCTGCTTACTTAAATGACCCTTGTCACGTCTCACTTTTCCGCACTTTATTCTTCACATCCTTGCTCTTCCTTAAGTACTATGGCTCTATGATTTCATATTCTTTCTCCTCTTATAATCTCTAGTTAGTTTGATATCGTTAAAATACCGAAAAAAGTAAAACTTATTGGGAAAGGACCAACGCGCTCTTAGTGTTTCCATAAGGAAGGTGCTGCAGACCTTATATGGCGGATTGCGGATGAAAGACAGAACATGCTTTTTATAGAATCACCTATCGTACGAACAGCTAAAATTGGACGGATACGATGGGCTGGGCATTTCATTAGGGCGTCGGACGACAGTCCAGTGCAAATGGTTCTGGAATCTGATCCAGTGTACACAAGGATAAGTGCTGCGTCGCGAGTAAGCTGGATCGATCAAGTGGAGGACGACCTACAAGGTATCTGACCATCAGAACTTTCATTTGAGCCTAAGTTTATGAAAATCGGTGAAAGCCATTTCTGAGAAAAATGAGAGCAATTTGGCACATGCACACACACATACACCTATTTACATACTTACATACATACATACATATATACATACATGCTAGAGGTGGTTGGGTAAGCATTTTTATCAAATTTGAACTCGTTTCGTATCCGATCGAAAATAAACTTTTAATCGTACTCGACCCGAACCCGAGATTAATTTCCCTTCCAAACCCGATCTCGACCCTTACCCGATGAAAAATAACAATCCTTAACCGTACCCGAAAAAAGTTCTTAAACTCGACCAAATTTTTTAACCCGAACCCGACCCGCACTCGTTGAAAATGAAAACATCGACACCCGTACCGGACTCGAACCCGACAAATATATCTTTTTCTGTAACCGAACTCGACCAATAACTCGACCAATACAAGACACCCATAGGCTAAAATTGGCCTAACAATAGTTGTATAGATCCAATGAATGTATCTGCGTTTGAGTCCCCATGATATTCCAAAAGCTCGTCTGCATTGGTCAAAAGCCAGCTTGCTCTTTGAATTCTCAAGTCAATGTGAGAAACTCAGTGTCCTGTGGTTTAGTCATACCGTTCTTGTTGAAGGCAACGAAGACTAGGTTCAATAACTTTCTTTCGTAGAAGTTTCCCTTTTGAAAATATGGTTCTCAAACTAAAGCTATAGAAGTTTTACCTTCTTGCAGAAGTCTGGATAGATTCATAGCTGCTGTTCGTTTATGCTGGAAGTTGATTTGTGCTACTCTAACCATTATCAATTGAAGTAATGAACACTCCATCTCCAGCACTTATCGTACAACAACTAGAAGAAATCAGATTTGTGTGTTATACTCGCCTTTAGCGAACCATGTAAGGATTTTTAAATGCTTTAATCGTTTAAATCCCACGAGTTGCGAAGAATGAAATCGGTCACTGCGCCAGAGCTTTGCTTAACACAGTAAGGGCAAACCCCAAGATATTCCGTTCACGACTGCTTTGTTTAATCTCCTGCAAATCCTGTGGAAATACACATTGACTTGGGAGTTTCTATTATTGTGGCCTTTTACGATATGGAACAGGAAACCAGTGGATCAATTCTTGGAAGAAAATAATTCCACCGGATGCCACACGGCTTACTGTTTGGTGGCCTTGTACCACCGGTACAGGTGGACCGTAGCGTTATTCTTAGCTAGGTGGGAATCCACTACCGACACTACACGGCTATCTAGGCTGCTCGGAAAGATAAGCTGATTTTGAAGGTCAACAGAAGGAGGACCTGTCTCTGTTTATTGATGTTTTGCCTTTATCATATAGAAAGGTTATGCAATCACTCATACATCGGTTGTTCTTGATACCGAACGGACGTTTTATCTGATTGCGCTATCCGAGAGTCAAACCGAAATTATACTCGTGTGTTTTTCCCAAACTCGATTTGATTGCGCCGCATCGCGTGAGCGGTTTCCGTGATGAGGCGTGAAAACACCTTCAAAATAGACTATTCGGCTTTCCCCATCAAGCCATCTTTCGAAAAAGTGCATGGGTTTTGCCGTACAGTGCTTGGCTTGAAGAAGGAAGATGTCATGAGACTGCAGTGCCACCGAGGTGGAGCGTGTGCTTTCGTGAAGGTTAGTGACCTAGAGTTAGCACAAAAGGTGGTCGACGAACACGACGAAAAGCATGAAGTAGAGTTAGAGGGGAAGAAGTACAAACTCCGAATAACATTGGAGGATGGAAGTGTCGAAGTGAAGGTACATGACCTCCCCGAAGATGTAAGCGAGGAGAACATCGTAAAATTTTTGAGCGCGTTCGGTGAAGTATTAACAATTCGTGAACTGACATGGGGCGAAGGGTTTGATTTCGGGGGAATTCCACTCGGAATCTGGTCTGTTCGGATGATCGTGACACGGAACATAGACTCGTGGGTTACGATTGATGGTGAACAAGCGTACATTGTGTACAAAGGACAGCTGCAATCCTGTCGACACTGTAAGGAACAGTCACACACAGGCATATCTTGTGTACAAAACAAAAAACTGCTTGTTCAAAAGAGCTACGCAAACGTTGCAAGCCAAAATGTAACACGACAGCAGCCGAAAAAGCAAAATGCTACGAAATCGGTCAATAAGCGACTGGCCGTAGCTAAAAACTCGACCCCACCTCCACTAACGTCTGAATCGTTTCCCGAACTGGCTAAACCGGCTGGTACAACAACGCCTACCAGCAGCCAACCAACAACAGGAAAATTCGCTCAACTTATGTAGCTACACTCTCCGCGGCAACTGACACTTCTTCAAAAAGTTATCCTGCTGAATACGTTCGGAACCTCAAGGATATGGTACTTGTCATCGATACTACCACCACTTGCAGTACACACGGCCAAAATTACATCAACGATGGGAACCTTTCTATGGAGAGGAATGATAACCCGCGTCCCAATGATGCAGTTGACCCGCAACAGAGAGGAAGGTGGACTGAAACTGCAACTACCAGCGCTGAAATGCAAATCGCTAGCAGTTAACCGGCATCTTCGTGAGATCGACTCCCTACCCTACTACAAATCCTTAATTCGTCACGAAAATCCCCGCCCAATAATTCCAGCAGATCTTCCTGACCTCAAACAAATCCTTTCAAATATATCCCAAATTCCCCACCAACTTCAACAAAACCCGTCCGCCGATCTAATACAACGACATTTTGTGAAGCAAACCGATCTGCCAAGGGTGGAACGGTAAAATCCAACAAACGACTGGCCACGCACGTGACGAAACATAGCTCTGAAACAGCTCTCCTCATCGCAACGATCGGAGCTGTATCTCCTCGTAAACGAGAAGACCGAACACCGCAAACTGTTGTTCGTTATGCACCGTACTCCAGATGAATTCTGCACACACTGTGGAAATCAAACGGAAGAGACCCTCTGCCACAAATTCAGTACCTGTACTCGTGTCGCGCCGGCTTGGACGGCCCTACGGCAGAGGTTAACAGATATAACAAACGGATGGAGACGCCTATCGTTCGAAGATCTTGTCAGACCTACTCTCAGGGGCTTGGACAAAAGAAAAAGAGTGCAAATTTTAAATATATTTATAAAGTACATCTGCTTCGTAAATGAAAAAAACGGTAGAATAGATGTAGCTAAAACAATGTTTCACCTTGATTTGTAAATTATGAATGCTGACCTAATTTAAGATTTGACAATAAACACAAATATTTTACAAAAAAAAAATCACTTAACTACTAGTAAAAATTGGCTTGAAGGGCCTAGTGTCATATACCATTCAAATAAGTTCATCGCAATGTCTGTGTGTAGTATGTGTGTATGTATGTGTCAAA
Organism: Malaya genurostris; assembly: GCF_030247185.1. NCBI lineage: Eukaryota > Metazoa > Arthropoda > Insecta > Diptera > Culicidae > Malaya > Malaya genurostris. The sequence goes on from NC_080571.1 coordinate 187,122,559, forward strand.
TAATCTCACCAGGATTCAAATGAAAGGTCTCGTGGTCTCATACTGAATTTCTGAGTTTCATCCGGATTCAACTTCTGGCTGCGGAGCTATAGGGTAAAATGTGTTAAATATTATACACCGTCACTTAAACCGGCGAAACTAAAACCGCAAAAAAAATTCTAAACTTTCCGGCTATCCTGGTTCCAGTCTCCGGTTCCGGAAGCATCGGAAATAGTGGTCATATATTTCCGAAATCTCTCACTCACTTTTCTCAGTGATGGTTTGACCAAATATACTACATAGGGTCCGCCATGTAACTTTTTTTAAACGTGCAATAAAACACAAACGGTTCATCCGATTTTTAAAATTTATTTTTTCATATTAAAGTACAATCCTTCCGGTTAACTGTGGAATATAATTTCATTCAAATGGCTGCCTTGGCTGGCCTTGCAGCACGCCATACGGTCGGTCCAGTTTTTTAGTACATTTTCGGTTGCATGCAGCTTTATTTCAGCTATGGTTGCACGAACGTTGTGCTTCAAGGCTTGAATTGTCTCTGGCTTGTTCACATAACACTTATCTTCGACAGGCCCCCAAAGATAATAGACTAATGGCGTCAAATCACAACTCCGAGGCGGCCAATTTCATCCGAATTTCGACTGATAGTTCGATCTTCGAAGACTGCGTGCAGAAGATCGATCGTAGCGTTGGCTGTGTGACACGAAGCGCCGTCTTGTTGGAACCAAATGGTGTCCATGTCTTCCTCTTCTAGTAACGGGTAGATCCAATCGCTAATCATGGCACGGTAGCGCTCGCGATTGACCGTGGCGGCGGCTCCTGCCTCATTTTCGAAGAAAAATTGCCCAATGATGCCGCCAGACCAAAATCCGCACCAAACCGTCACTCTTTGAGGATGCATCGGCTTCTCCATGATAAAGTGCGGGTTTTCCGTCCCCCAGATGCGACAATTTTGCTTATTAACATACCCGCCGAGATGAAAATGTGCCTCATCCGAGAAGATGATTTTTTGGCAAAAATCGGCGTCTTCTTCAAGCTGATTTTCAAGTAATACTGCACTATTTTCACGCTTTCCTCAAGCGTATACACAACCATTTTCGTTCAGCGGAAGGATAAAACTAAGTTTCTGTCAAATCAGAAGTGACATTAAGGTTACCAATGTCGAAATAACCGCTAGTTAAAAAATGTTAGATGGCGGACCCTGTATATCAATATGGATCACTTTTGCGATTCATGAGAGGCATCACAGTAAAGTGTCGTGGCAAAAAATGTTACTAATACACTACAAATTTTTTAATGCCCATATGACAGTTTTCTCAATCAGTACACTGAACCAAACAACTCCCAATATATGGAACATTTCTTGATATATACTACACGAAAAAATTAGCTGTAAATACGGTTTAGAATCGCAATCTGATACCAACTCGGATGAGAACATTTTGTGTGAAATGTGCACGCAGAACTGACCAAATTAATCTTGATATTAGTTCAAGAATTTTACCAACATTTCCGAATTATGTACTACAATTTCTTGATTTCAAAAAATACGGTTACGGTGATAGAAATATACAATATCAGGTTGTTTAATAAATAAATAAATGCTTCAAAACCAAACAATTTATTATATGAATAAACCGTAACTCGCCTTATCGTAACAAGTATAACTTGTTCTTTTGCTTACCATACTATTTTGCTAATCATACTATTTATTAATATTTTTTCAGTGCTAAACAAACTTTCTATCTGTCGAATATTGGAATGATTCGTCTGTTGAATGAAATTAAATTACATTTCAGAAAATAAACATCAAAATTTCAATTTTGGCTAAAAGTTTTGACGGTTCACAGCAAGGGGCAGATCGCTTAGTATATGCACTCTTAATTCATAGAGAATTTATAAAAATGACAATTTTCTTTTACATTCTAACTTTTCCTGAGAGAAAAGATAATGCTAATTTTAATTCACTGTTAAAATATCGCAATCAAAGTAACTTGTAATACACCGATCATTTAATTTTAATTTTGTTCTATATATCAGAGGTGATCTGCCAAACATTGCCCTCACAGCCTATAGGTTTCGTTTTTTCAGCACTATTCATAACTTTCATGAGCGAAGTTAAATACTACTTCATATCTCTTGAAAGTGAAGATGATAGGTCTAAAAGAGCGTAATACTCCACTATTTAAAGGCGATATTTACTTTCGTCAAAAAACACTTTTAAATATGAAAATGTTCACACCTCTACGTGGGCATCATGCTTAATTAGTTTTGACATTTCACTTCTGGGTGCACGCTAAACGCAAACTATTAAATATGACTGAACTAAGAGCCTTTTCCGTCACGAGATGGTATTACTGTGATGTCTTTTTCGATTTGTATTGAAATCGTTAAATTGATCCATATTGATCAAACATCAAAATCAAACCATAATATATTTGGTTTGACCGATTTTCATAAACTTATATTCAAACGAAAGGTCTAATGGTCCTATACGGAATTCCTGAGTTTTATCCGGAGCCGACTTCCGGTCCTGGAGTTATAGGGGACAACGTGTTAAATTTTATACACCGTCATTTAAAGCGAAGAAACAAAACCAAAAAAATTCAAAACTGGACTCAAAACTACACAAATCGATAGCCAACTATACAAATCAAATTCCGGCTATCCTGCTTCTCCGATTTCGGTAACATCAAAAATAGTGGTAATAGGGTAACAGAGGTATTTTGGCCAACTTTATAAAAATATCCACCAAATGTTGTAATATCTTTAAAAAACCCTTCCGCAATAGGTAATTTAATGTGATTAGCTTCAAATTGATACTTTTATTATTCGTAGTGTCAGTAGAATTGTAGCACCAGCCATGCAATGGTTCTGTATACTCTGAATCGGCTGCGAAGTCTTTTGAAACAGAAGGTCAAATTCCAATACAGGAATGTAATACCAAGGGGTTACTTAACATCTGTTAAATCCATAAGGTTTGTTAGGTGGGCCAAAATATATGAAGTGGCCAAAAATATTCTTCGCGATGATTTTACCGATTTTTTCAAGCTTATATTGAAATGAAGGGTCTCGCGGTCCCATATGGAATTCCTGAATTTCATCCATATCCGACTTTCGGTACTTGAGGTTAAATTGTGTTAAATATTGTACACCGCCATACAAAGCGGCGGAACAAAAACCGTGAAGAAATTTCTAAACTCAATTCAAACTACACAAATCGATTGTTATTATCAGTAGGCCGCTAAACGAACCGATTCTAGCTATTCTGGTTCCCGCTTTTCGGGAACTTGAAGGACGGGAGATAATAGTTATATGCTCAAAAATGGATCTTACTCCCTTTTCTCAAAGATTGCAGCACTGATTCCTAATCTTAGGGTCAAATAAAAGGTTATTTGTCCTACCAGAAATAACTGCATATTTTCGGATTCAACAAAAGTTTAAACCGTCGTTTGGAGTACGATAGTAAAATCGTATAAAAACTTCACAATTTTAATAAAAACTAGTAGGGTTTGTACGTCATGTTAGTTGGTTGCCGCACGAATCGACTTCGATTATACCGGTTCTCGGTTCCGGTGCTGGAAGTACATATAATAGTGAACCGTTCGTTTTCTCAAGTTATTATATATATATATATATATATATATATATATATATATATATATATATATATATATATATATATATATATATATATATATATATATATATATATATATATATATATATATATATATATATATATATGTGTGTGTGTGTGTGTACGTGTGTAATGAGGGCTACGTTACATTTTACCTATGAAACACGTAACTTTTACTGGATTATGCATTAAACAGCTTTTAAATACCAGTCCATTAAAACCTACGTGAAAAGTAGGGTGAAAAATATTCACACAACTTTTCACGTAACTATAACATCATTATTAATCTGAGTGTAGATATATTTATAGAGGTGTTGCACAATAGCTGTTCCCCTCATAGTTCTCGAAATATCGAACAGATAGAAAAGAATTCAAAGTAATCAATTCTTTTTATGTTAAACCTATCAACTATTTACAAAAGCATTATTATATATCTTTTTGCCTTTCTCTATAGAAATATACCATTCGACTCAGTTCGACGAGATCGGAAAATGTCTGTGTGTGTGTGTATGTGTGTATATGTATGTGTGTGTGCATATGTGTGTGCACTTTTCGAAGATATTAGAACGCGCTCAATTTTCTCAGAGATGGCTGAACCGATTTTAACAAACTTGGACTCGTTTGAAAGCTACTGTCGGGCCATTGATCAAGTTCGAAGATCAAATGGCTGTGACTTTTGGTTTCGGAGATATGGTTGTATAAGTGACGTAGCCGACAAAAAGCGTTGCATTTGAACGCGCTCAATTTTCTCAGAGATGGCTGAACCGATTTTAACAAACTTGGACTCGTTTGAAAGCTACTGTCGGGCCATTGATTCGAAGATCAAATGGCTGTGACTTTTGGTTCCGGAGATATGATTGTATAAGTGAAGTAACCGACAAAAAACGTTGTATTTGAACGCGCTCAATTTTCTCAGAGATGGCTTAACCGATTTTAACAAACTTGGGCTCGTTTGAAAGCTACTGTCGGACCATTGATCAAGTTCGAAGATCAAATGGCTGTGACTTTTGGTTCCGGAGATATGATTGTATAAGTGAAGTAACCGACAAAAAACGTTGTATTTGAACGCGCTCAATTTTCTCAGAGATGGCTGAACCGATTTTAACAAACTTGGGCTCGTTTGAAAACTACTGTCGGATCATTGATCAAGTTCGAAGATCAAATGGCTGTGACTTTTGGTTCCGGAGATATGATTGTATAAGTGACGTAACCGACAAAAAGCGTTGTATTTGAACGCGCTCAATTTTCTCAGAGATGGCTGAACCGATTTTAACAAACTTGGGCTCGTTTGAAAGCAACTGTCGAATCATTGATCAAGTTCGAAGATCAAATGGCTGTGAATTTTGGTACCAGATATATGATGGTATATGTGACGTAACCGACAAAACACGTTGATTTTTACCGCTCTTATGTATATAAGGGTCCCAAATTTTGGGATCACCTCTATTTTCGTTAAGCTCTAGTGCTCAAAAGTTCAAGCACCTCTAAAAAGCCTTCATGCAAAATTTGAGCTAAATCGGACATGCGTAAGGGGTGCTGCCCGGTGTTAAAGGTTTGACAATTTTCAATCTTGAAAAAGCACCAGTACATGTAATTTCGAAAATCGAAACCAGTACATGAAATTTCGAAAATCGAAATTTTTTTTTGATGCCAAAACTCTTAAAACTGCATAAAACATCGAAATTTAGTGTCATCTAAAAAAAAAAATTTTTTTTTGAAAAAATCAACTTTCTGGGATTTTTTTAAGTCCCAAAAAGTCGATTTTTTCAAAATAATTTTTTTTCGAGATGACACTAAATCTCGACGTTTCATGCAATTCTTAGCCTTTTTTTTTTAGATTTCGAGAATTTCATGTACTCCCCCATATGGTGTATTTTCAAGATATATGAAAATTCCACTAAGTGGACTGAGAAGGCTTTTTGCCTTTCTCTATAGAAAGGTATTAGAATTGCTGGAAAAACCGACTTTCGAACGGAGCCTCGGAGACCCATAGTGTTATATACCATTCGACTCAGTTCGACGAGATCGGAAAATGTCTGTGTGTATGTGTGTGTGTGTGTATGTGTGTGTGTGCACTTTTAGAAGATATTTGAACGCGCTCAATTTTCTCAGAGATGGCTGAACCGATTTTAACAAACTTGGGCTCGTTTGAAAGCTACTGTCGGGCCATTGATCAAGTTCGAAGATCAAATGGCTGTGACTTTTGGTTTCGGAGATATGATTGTATAAGTGACGTAACCGACAAAAGGCGTTGAATTTGAACGCGCTCAATTTTCTCAGAGATGGCTGAACCGATTTTAACAAACTTGGGCTCGTTTCAAAGGTACTATCGGGCCATTGATCAAGTTCGAAGATCAAATGGCTGTGACTTTTGGTTCCGGAGATATGATTGTATAAGTGACGTAACCGACAAAAAGCGTTGTATTTGAACGCGCTCAATTTTCTCAGAGATGGCTGAACCGATTTAACAAATTTGGGCTCGTTTGAAAGCTACTGTCGGGCCATTGATCAAGTTCGAAGATCAAATGGTTGTGACTTTTGGTTCCAGATATATGATGGTATAAGTGACGTAACCGACAAAACACATTGATTTTTACCGCTCTTATATATATATATGGGTGCCAAAATTTTAGGATCACCTCTATTTTCGTTAAGTTCTAGTGCTCAAAAGTTTAAGCACCTCGAAAAAAGCCTTCATGCAAAATTTGACCTAAATCGTACATGCGTAAGGGGTGCTGCTCGGTGGTAAAGGTTGGACAATTTTCGATCTTGAAAAAGCACCATAGGGGGGAGTACATGAAATTTCCAAAATCGAAAATTTTTTTTGATGCCAAAACTCTTAAAACTGCATAAAACATCGAAATTTAGTGTCATCTCAAAAAAAATTTTTTTTGAAAAAATCAACTTTCTGGGACTTTTCATTTTTTTTAAGTCCCAAAAAGTCGACTTTTTCAAAAAAAAATTTTTCGAGATGACACTAAATCTCGACGTTTCATGCAATTCTAAGCCGTTTGGCATCAAAAATTTTTTTTCGATTTCGAAAATTTCATGTACTCCCCCCTATGGTGATTTTTCAAGATATATGAAAATTCCCCTAAGTGGACTAAGAAGGCTTTTTTTTTAGATTAACATCACTGATTACAAATAGGCAACCCAAATGTCAAGCACTAGTTTGGAAAAATGATGCTGACTGTGTGACATAAACACAATTTGTGAACTACTCGAATCAATCTGAATCAATTGGTGTCTAAAATTATTCAATAAATGTATGAAACATATTTTCATGAGACTGTTATGAAAGAAGAGAAAGGCATTATCACACCACTAGGTGGATTAAGAAGGGTTTTTTAGATTAGCATCACAGTTCTCATACAAATAGGCAACGCAAATGTCAAGCACTAGTTTGGAAAAATGATGCTGACTGTGTGACATAAACACTGAAGCATGCTTTTGTGAACTACTCGAATCAATCTGTATGTATCTGTGTGTGTATGTGTGTGTGTGCACTTTTAGAAGATATTTGAACGCGCTCAATTTTCTCAGAGATGGCTGAACCGATTTTAACAAACTTGGGCTCGTTTGAAAGCTACTGTCGGGCCATTGATCAAGTTCGAAGATCAAATGGCTGTGACTTTTGGTTTCGGAGATATGATTGTATAAGTGACGTAACCGACAAAAGGCGTTGAATTTGAACGCGCTCAATTTTCTCAGAGATGGCTGAACCGATTTTAACAAACTTGGGCTCGTTTCAAAGGTACTATCGGGCCATTGATCAAGTTCGAAGATCAAATGGCTGTGACTTTTGGTTCCGGAGATATGATTGTATAAGTGACGTAACCGACAAAAAGCGTTGTATTTGAACGCGCTCAATTTTCTCAGAGATGGCTGAACCGATTTAACAAATTTGGGCTCGTTTGAAAGCTACTGTCGGGCCATTGATCAAGTTCGAAGATCAAATGGTTGTGACTTTTGGTTCCAGATATATGATGGTATAAGTGACGTAACCGACAAAACACATTGATTTTTACCGCTCTTATATATATATATGGGTGCCAAAATTTTAGGATCACCTCTATTTTCGTTAAGTTCTAGTGCTCAAAAGTTTAAGCACCTCGAAAAAAGCCTTCATGCAAAATTTGACCTAAATCGTACATGCGTAAGGGGTGCTGCTCGGTGGTAAAGGTTGGACAATTTTCGATCTTGAAAAAGCACCATAGGGGGGAGTACATGAAATTTCCAAAATCGAAAATTTTTTTTGATGCCAAAACTCTTAAAACTGCATAAAACATCGAAATTTAGTGTCATCTCAAAAAAAATTTTTTTTGAAAAAATCAACTTTCTGGGACTTTTCATTTTTTTTAAGTCCCAAAAAGTCGACTTTTTCAAAAAAAAATTTTTCGAGATGACACTAAATCTCGACGTTTCATGCAATTCTAAGCCGTTTGGCATCAAAAATTTTTTTTCGATTTCGAAAATTTCATGTACTCCCCCCTATGGTGATTTTTCAAGATATATGAAAATTCCCCTAAGTGGACTAAGAAGGCTTTTTTTTTAGATTAACATCACTGATTACAAATAGGCAACCCAAATGTCAAGCACTAGTTTGGAAAAATGATGCTGACTGTGTGACATAAACACAATTTGTGAACTACTCGAATCAATCTGAATCAATTGGTGTCTAAAATTATTCAATAAATGTATGAAACATATTTTCATGAGACTGTTATGAAAGAAGAGAAAGGCATTATCACACCACTAGGTGGATTAAGAAGGGTTTTTTAGATTAGCATCACAGTTCTCATACAAATAGGCAACGCAAATGTCAAGCACTAGTTTGGAAAAATGATGCTGACTGTGTGACATAAACACTGAAGCATGCTTTTGTGAACTACTCGAATCAATCTGAATCAATTGGTGTCAAAATTGGTATCCGAAATTATTTAATATAAGTATGAAATATATTTTCATGAGACTGTTATGAAAAAAGAGAAAGGCATTATCACACCACTAGGTGGATTAAAAAGGGTTTTTTTCTTTATCTTCAATCTTGTCATTTTTTCCTTTTTATTTTGTTTCCATCAAAAACGTCGAGTTTTCAAAATTTTCTCGTATGTTGCAAGTTAGGAATAAATGATCGAATTGTTCCAATCGAAGACAAAAAAACTCCAGTATGAACAAGTTTTTTTTTAAATAGAAGCATTAGAAAACGATTATTACAAAAGTTCTTTTGTTTAATTTATAACAATTATAACAATGGAGTCTTTTGTGTTAGTTTGTTAGAATAATCGTCAATAAAGGAAAATTAGAAGCAATATCGCTTCTCAAAATGGTGCACTAAAAAATGTGCAATTTTTTCACTGTACTTACAGCGTCTCGTTAACTATTTTTCATAGCAGTTTGAAAAAATCTCCACCAGATGCTTCCTGGGCTGAATACGCACCAATTCGCTGTTCACTCGTAGGAAATGAATCTGGAATTTAATTACCGCTGCTTAAATCACACAGGTTCTAAAAAGTGTTCCCTCGTCGCCACTTGTAGGATTTCTTCTTAACAAAAAGTTCACGCTTCTAGCCTACTTTCCTTTCCCTTACAGCGTTCCGTAAACGATTTTTCATAGTAGCTTGAAAAACTCCCCACCAGATGCTTCCTGGACTGGATTCGCACCAATTCGCTGATCACTCATAGGAAATGAATCTGGAATTTAATTCCCGCTGCCTAAATCACACAGGCTCGTATTATAACAACTCTGGTGGACTGTTGTGCTCTGCAGATGGATATCGAGAGAATTCTAACATGGTGCCATCAAAACGGTATGAGAGTGAATATTGAAAAATCTAGCATCATTACTTTTGCACGAGTACGATCTCCAATTGTGTTCGAATATACTATGAACGCTGTCCCTATGAAAAGAGTAACATCGGTCAAGGATCTTGGTATTATTCTCGTCAGTAAACTTCGATTCACAGAACACTACTCAATCATGACAGCAAAGGCATATGCAGTATTAGGGCTCATCAAACGCCATACTCGCGACTTTACGGATATCTATTGTCTGAAGTCACTGTACATCTCTCTGGTTCGTAGCATTCTCGAATATGGAGTTACTGTGTGGTCGCCGTACCACTCTACCCACATAGATAGTATCGAACGAGTACAAAAGAGCTTCATCAGATTTGCCTTTCGGCAACTTCCTTGGCATAATCGTTTACAACTTCCTCCCTATGATCATCGCTGCGATCTCATCAATCTTCCCACTCTACGAAATAGGCGAATATACTTGCAGCGACTGTTTATATTCGATTTGATATCGCACAACATGGAATGCCCTGTGCTGTTGGCCGAATTAGATATCAACGTTCCTGGTAGATCACTGAGGAGAACTGAATTTTTCCGACCTGTGGCTCATCGAACGCAGTATGGACAAAACAATCCAATAGATGTTTGCTGTCGACATTTCAATAGCGTTTACAACCACTCTGATTTTAATATTAGTAAGGACACTTTCAAAAGACGAATAGGAGTAGAGTTAATTTAGAATTAGATTTAGTCTGTGCGATATTTTTTTTAATCGAAGACGATAAACAATAAACAATAAACACACAGGTTCTAAAAAGTGCTCCCTCGTCGCCACTTGTAGGATTTCTTCTTAACAAAAAGTTCACGCTTCTAGCTAACTTGTCTTTCCCTAACTGGAGTTCCGGAAGATATCACACGTTAAATGCACTTGTTGAAAGTCTTATTAATCTTATTTTTGTGCATTACATCAACGTTTTACAGTACAGGTGTTTTGACCCTTTGGCCTTTCATCTTTGTTGTTCATACGATTCGTTATTAATAGGTGTTTTAATTACTCTTGTTTTACATACTAATGTTTAATCATAATATTTATTTTAATTATTAATAAAATATCTATCTACTTATAACTATCCCTAACCTAATATGTACAAATTTTGAATTATTTGTATTACAGAGATTGAGCACCTTTCTCTATTGTGCAGTATTTGTCGAATTATTGTTCTAGTATATCCAGGGAGGCCATCTCATGTACTTCACTAGTCCTTGTCCAAGGGGTTAGATTAAGAATCATTTTTAAGATCTTATTTTGAATGCGCTGAAGCCTAAGTTTGTGCGTTTGTGCTCAGCCTCGCCAAACAGGGACTGCGAATTCAATTGTGGGGTGGATGATTTGTTTATAAACAGTCATCTGATTCTTCAGGCATAGTTTAGATGTTCTACAAATCAGCGGATACAGAGACCTAATGGGTATGCTGCATTTTTGAATGATTTTGTCAACATGTGACCTAAACATCAGATGTCTGTCAAAGGTGAGTCCTAGATAGATAACTTCGTCGGACCATTGGATGACCTCATCACCGAATCGAATTCGGCATTCGTCTGATGGGACAAGTTTTGGAGATTTTGAATGTGGAAACAAGATTTCCAGCTTGTAAAATATTCATTTAAAGCGTCCAGACCTGTCTGTAGTTTATTCTTCAGAGCATTAATGACACGACCTTTGTAAAAAATATCAGTATCAACAGCAAATTGTGACAGAACACCACAACCCGGAAGTGGTGGGATGTCTGATGTAAAAATGTTACATTGGATAGAACCTAGTATACTTCCTCGGGGTACACTAGCAGGAATAGTAAATCTTTCTGAAAGTGAATGAATTGTTGTTAGGAGAAACCTGGAATGCTCTATCTGACAGATAATTTTTGATAATTTTAATAAGATACATTGGAAAATTGTACCGATGCAGTTTAAACACCAGGCCATCGTGCCTCACATTATCGAATGCCTTTTCAATATCCAATATTGCCATGGCAGTCGTTTTGGACACTGATTTGTTTTGTTGGATGACGTTGTTTATCCTTGTGAGTTGGTGGATGGTGGATCTTCACAGATAAAAAATATGAATTTTACAGGTGACATAGTTCTACAAACGATACAATTCAGAACTACTTAACTTTTCAAATGACGCAATATTCCACTTGTACAGAATTTTACAACCTCCGAGTATAATTTGCACTCGGCTATCAAGTGCGACTGTATGAATTCATATGCACCATTTACCAGCCAAGCAGATATATGCTTCTGTGGCTCAATCGATTAACTGATTTGCCTTGACGATCAGATGTTTTATGTCATGTTTTTCAAGTCACACAATTTTTCATGTTCTTGAATATAAATTTGCGTGAAATACGACGATCCATTTGTGTGCATCTTATGAGATGTAAAACCACAAGAATTTTTCGAACTGTGTTCCTTTCCAGAACCCAAACTGTTCTTCCAGTAATGACTCCAGTATTGACTTTTCAAACAGCTTGGATAGGGCAGAGAGTAAGCTGATGGGCCGATAGCTCTTGGAAAAGGAAGCATTTTCCCCGGTTTTAGTGTTTTACCTTTTTTATATATATAAAAAATAGGTATAGAATTCGCTCAAACTTTAGAAAAATGTTACCAATCGATTCAGCTCGACTAACTGAGCAAATGTCCGTGTGTGTGTATGTGTGTGTATGTATGTGTGTGTGTGTGTTGTCTTTTTTTATGCGGTTTTTTTACGCGACTTTTCAGAGTTATGCGGTTTTTTTTATGCGATGTTCCAGAGTTATGCGGTTTTTTTAAGCGAATTTTCAGAGTTATGCGGTTTTTTTTATGCGTTTTTTTTTATGCGGTACGTAAATTCGCATAAAAAAAGACTGCGTTTTCCCTTCTGCGGTCTTTTTTATGCGAAGTTTCAGAGTTATGCGATTTTTTTATGCGAAGTGCAGCGTCCTTAGCAAATTTGCTGGTTTGCATTGGCGCAGCAGTTTTTGTTTGCGCGCTCTTGGAATGTGCTCGGGGTTGCTGAGGTGTTTTTGTTTACGCGACACTGAGGTGCTCTGCGTAAACAAAGAAATTTCACGGACAACCGCGGTAACGTTCACGATGGTCTCGGGTTTAGGCCGAACAGCTAGTGAAATGTTAGGAACATAAAAACCACTAGTCGGAAAAAAATCAGAGTTCAGTTCAGTTGAGTTCAGTTCAGTTAAGTGAAAAGTAGAGTCCAGCTCGGTTCAGCACAGACCAAACTCAATTTCTGAAGAATTAAGTGAAAAGTAGAGTCCAGCTCGGTTCAGCACAGACCAGACTCAATTTCTGAAGAATTAAGTGAAAAGTAGAGTCCAGCTCGGTTCAGCACAGACCAGACTCAATTTCTGAAGAATTAAGTGAAAAGTTAGAGTTCAGCTCGGTTCAGCACAGACCAGACTCAATTTCTGAAGAATTAAGTGAAAAGTTAGAGTTCAGCTCGGTTCAGCACAGACCAGACTCAATTTCTGAAGAATTAAGTGAAAAGTTAAGTCTAGTTCGGAGTGTAATACAGTAAGCCGTAGGAGTATGCATAGTGTGCATTGTGAGGGTCAAGTATCAAGTGACCTCAAAATCAAGCAAGAAATAATGTTTTCGGAAGGCATCTAAAGAAGTGAAAATTGCTGTAATGAATAGAGATTTAACAGATTCATGTGTAGTGTTTGAGATCACCATGAAGTGTTGTGAATAGATTTTCAAACTAGTGGAGTATGCACTAGATTGTACTGCAGTAGGACATACGTTCATATGTGCGTAAACTTAATGATATGCCGAACTTAGTGAGACTGCGTGAAGTGTTAGCCTTATTAACAATCGCTAGTGACTTTTGTTAGATTGTGGGAAAGAACTCCCAAAACAGCCTAATCCTGCACTATTGAGAATAAGTAGCTGTTAAGTGAAAAGCATAAAAAGATAAACTATAAACTCAGAAAAAAAGGTGAATTTCGTGGTATTACTCCGTATAGAACTAAAAGAAACGTCATCTTCGTTATTCTGCCACCCGCCACCGCTCGGCCGGGAGCCTACAAGTGGTGACAGCGGTGGTCCTTTGCGAGGCAAAGGAAGACATCATCGGAACGCAAACCCAAGTGACTACCAGAATTCGGAGATGATCGGCAGAAGGGGGATGTTCATCATGTTGATCGAGTAAGTAATCCATGCACATTCAGTGCGCTTTGTTCGACATCTACATTCAACAGTGAATTGGGGCAACCACGCCTGATCGGGCCGTTGCCGAATATAGTACTATAAATTCACAAAAGAAAAAAAAAATGAAACCTAAGTTAATGATAGCATAATTGTAAAATGTCAGGACGACGTAGATACAACTGACACACCAATTTTACACCGTGCATTGATACTAAAAGGCGAGTTATTTACATACACGGCTTGGAAATTATTTACATCACACAGTTTGTTTTTTTTTACGTTGAGGAGTAAAATTTCTGATAGCCCGTTAGAATAGATTTTCGATGGTTCTATAAAGAACCGATTCGATGGTTTTATGTAGTGATTTTTGGTTTATATTTACAACTAATCTTCACATATGGGAAATACCGGAGCAAGTAATTTTGAAATTATCTTAAATGGATCAGCTCGGTAGAATTAATGAAATTGGCGAATATATTGTGAAAGAGTACGAAAATCTCTATAAAAATAAAACTAGACCCCGATCATTAGCTGGGATAATTGCAAAAAGAGAGACCCTTCTCGACGCATTCAGGGAATTAGAGAGACTAATTGGTGGTTACGAAGCGCGCGTCAGTGTAGATTGTTGGAATACATTAACAGATCAGTTTGAAAACGTAAAAACAAAATACGACGCGGCAATTAGAATATTAGACGAATCCACTATTATCGAGGCCGAGCAACTAAAATCGCCCATATTACAATTAAGTGTAGATTTAGACACAAACAAGCGCGCCGGTAACAGCTCAAACACCGCAAACATGAGCCAAAATAGGAACGAAAACGTCGAAAGATATCGGTTTCCGATGCAAACGGCGATACAATGTATTCCAGAGTTTCATGGTTCAGTGGATGAACTCGAACCATTTTTAATACAAATAAGGTATTTCGCAGACGAAATACCATTGGGGGAGAATCAAAAACCACTATTGAATGTGGTGTTGATGAAATTGAAAGGGAAGGCAGCGTCATTCATAAACAGAATACGAGCTAACACATGGGAAGAAATGTTTCAAAATCTGAAAAGACAATTCAGCATAAGAATAACCGTTGAAGGCATTTTACAGAAAATAGAGACATTAGAGCAAGGACCGTCGGAGACATTTACAAATTATGCTGATAGAGCACTGCAAATTTATGAATGCATCGAAGAGATGCAACGAGATCAACACACCGAAAGTTCCTTCGCAGAAAATAGCTTGAAAATACATTTCATTGGGGGATTACGAAACGCAAGCTTGAAACAGGCAGCGAAAAGTCAAAAGGGTATTGCATTTAGAGATTTGATACAATTTTTGAACATGCGGAATGTGATCATCTGGAAAACATAGTACAACGATTACAAGCCTGTCGGATGTCAGAGAACAAAAATAGTAGACGAATTCGACGAAAACAAATCGGGGCAACAAAAACCTATTCTCACAGAAGACAACTATGACCTTAGCTTAGTGGAAAACAACAAATTTAAGACACTACAAGGATCAGGTAGAATAGAAAAAGTTCTCGAAGTGCTAAATGCTGAAGTCTTAGAGGGTAGTTTATCAAAGCGTAATAAATATGAAATAAATAAAAAGCACGTGAATAAAAATGATAACAATAATGCATCGTATCAGAGCAATCATGAGTTATACAAAAACGACGATCTTTCAGATAGTATGCTCCCCGGTTGTGGAACTACTATTACTAATGAAAAGGAGAAGGAGTTTATTGACAGAGAGTATGACGAGGAAGACAAATGGTTCCTTGATTTAGATACAAATCAAGACGTAATTCTTACGGAAAATAAAAGATACGGTCAAATAACTGGTCGAGACCGAACGGAAAAAGTATTAGAATCACTAAATATGAATCTTCTAAAAAGAGGAAATTTTAGGGATATAGAGATGATTATGGCATCATATAGCGATGTATTCTATCTGAAGGGGGATAAACTAACTATCACTGATGCGGCAGTGCACGAAATTGAGACCACGTCAAACGTGCCTATCAACAAACGGCAATACAGATTTCCGGAAGCTACAAACAAGCATATTAACGAAGAAATCGAAGAAATGCGTAGGCAAGGTATCATAAGGCCTAGCAAGAGCCCATGGAATGCTCCAGTATTATGCGTACCAAAGAAGGACGATGAATATGGCAACAAGAAGTATCGAATTGTAGTAGACTTCAGAGCATTGAACTTGGTGACAAAACCCTTTGTATACCCGATCCCCTTGATCGATGAAATCTTAGACAACCTAGGGAACAGTAAATATTTTTCAACTTTGGATTTAAAATCGGGATTTTATCAAGTACCGATCGACCCAAAGGATGCTGCAAAGACAGCCTTTTCCACTCCAGAAGGGCATTTTGAGTTTACGCGGATGCCTATGGGGTTAAGAAATAGTCCATCTACTTTCCAAAGATTAATGAATACTGTCCTATACGAAATAAAAGACGTCAAAGCAATCGTATACTTAGATGATATAATTGTTTTTGGCACTACCGTGGAGGAACACAATAACAACTTAAGTAAGGTGCTGAAGGCTTTGCGTCAACATAATTTGAAAGTTGAGCCGGGCAAAGGCCAGATATTGAAAGATGAAATAAAATACCTAGGGCATGTGATAGATCAGAATGGAGTACGTCCTATGGAGGACAATATAATGGCTATCAAAGAAATGTCAAAAAAAAACAGACAAACCAACAAATGTGACGAATCGAAGCATAAATTCACTGTTTTTTGTTCCACTCACAAAACATAACACAACGCATCGAAAATGAGTGCTTGTAAATTTGCACGTGTTGTGTAGGTAGGTCTCTAAATAAATATTACGATTTTAAAAGTTTTCTCTGCCGTGTGTTGAACATTTCGAACCGCTCTTGCGTACGTATATCCTGTTTCTACGTCCAACCATCGAAATAGTCCCCGCGCCCCGCCCATAATACAAAGTACAGAGAACTTCTTCTTCAAGAGTACCGATCAGACTGTTTAGAAATTTTACTTATTAGTGGAGAAAACCAAGCCGTGTATGTATCTCAAAATTATAATTATAGCATACTAAACTTTCAAATAACCTTTGTACGTTTTATTGTTCCCAGCAAAACTAAAAACGCATATTGTATACTAGCCTTATTAAACAAAAGGAATAATAAAATACAGAGCAAAACGAAAACACATGAAAACAAAAACATCTAAGCAATCCGTTTTAGGATACTTCAATTGAGGATGATAACAGCTGACTAGATAAAATCGGAATATTTTTTCTGTCCACAAAGTCAATAAGCCGAGCTAAAATTTACAATCCAAGATTATCATTAAGTTATGAAAACTATACAAAATTTTTTAGTACCCATATCCTCGCGCCTAAGTCCGATACCATCACAATCGACTTGATGCTAACCCTTAAGGTATCATCAAGCTCAGTAAGTAAGGGGGCATGCAGCGTCCTTAGCAAATTTGCTGGTTTGCATTGGCGCAGCAGTTTTTGTTTACGCGCTCTTGGAATGTGCTCGGGGTTGCTGAGGTGTTTTTGTTTACGCGACACTGAGGTGCTCTGCGTAAACAAAGAAATTTCACGGACAACCGCGGTAACGTTCACGATGGTCTCGGGTTTAGGCCGAACAGCTAGTGAAATGTTAGGAACATAAAAACCACTAGTCGGAAAAAATCAGAGTTCAGTTCAGTTGAGTTCAGTTCAGTTAAGTGAAAAGTAGAGTCCAGCTCGGTTCAGCACAGACCAGACTCAATTTCTGAAGAATTAAGTGAAAAGTAGAGTCCAGCTCGGTTCAGCACAGACCAGACTCAATTTCTGAAGAATTAAGTGAAAAGTTAGAGTTCAGCTCGGTTCAGCACAGACCAGACTCAATTTCTGAAGAATTAAGTGAAAAGTTAGAGTTCAGCTCGGTTCAGCACAGACCAGACTCAATTTCTGAAGAATTAAGTGAAAAGTTAAGTCTAGTTCGGAGTGTAATACAGTAAGCCGTAGGAGTATGCATAGTGTGCATTGTGAGGGTCAAGTATCAAGTGACCTCAAAATCAAGCAAGAAATAATGTTTTCGGAAGGCATCTAAAGAAGTGAAAATTGCTGTAATGAATAGAGATTTAACAGATTCATGTGTAGTGTTTGAGATCACCATGAAGTGTTGTGAATAGATTTTCAAACTAGTGGAGTATGCACTAGATTGTACTGCAGTAGGACATACGTTCATATGTGCGTAAACTTAATGATATGCCGAACTTAGTGAGACTGCGTGAAGTGTTAGCCTTATTAACAATCGTTAGTGACTTTTGTTAGATTGTGGGAAAGAACTCCCAAAACAGCCTAATCCTGCACTATTGAGAATAAGTAGCTGTTAAGTGAAAAGCATAAAAAGATAAACTATAAACTCAGAAAAAAAGGTGAATTTCGTGGTATTACTCCGTATAGAACTAAAAGAAACGTCATCTTCGTTATTCTGCCACCCGCCACCGCTCGGCCGGGAGCCTACAGAGTTATGCGGTTTTTTTTATGCGAATTTTCAGAGTTATGCGGTTTTTTTTGTGCGGTTTTTTTTATGCGGTACGTAAATTCGCATAAAAAAAGACTTCAGTATAATGTCATGAGAACTAACACCTAAGAATATCTATGCAAAAAACACATGCGGATTGATAAAAAAAGGTATCATCTCACTGCTAGGTGGATTAATCACGTTTTTATATTGTGTATTGATCAGATATACCAGGTAAAATTTTTGAATATCTTCAGACAGAACGCTCTCTAGCAACTCTTCACACGATTCAATCAGTTCCATTAAAGAGAGGCGGATATCATCGCAGCCGGCAAGGTTTTTTTTCACAAGGTGAAATGCATTTACGCACGGAGTGTGGGACTCTCCACAGGACTACCCAACTGTTGATTGGAACTACCCACTAAAACACCTTGGATCTCCAACCCTACCTCCCCGGCACCACCGCTAGGTATTACTTCGGGGTGGAAGGCTATTGGTGCTCACAGCACCCTCCCCAGATTTATGCAGAATGGGGATCAGCATCCTGCTCTCGAGGGATCGACCAGTTGGATGACGAGGTCGGTCCAGTGATGCCGGCTGGAGGGTAGCTTCCGGTTCACTGGCGCCTCGACGACCCAAAACTGATGCTACGTCGCGGAACTACTCGACTAGTCTCCACCAAAAGATCTAGTCTACACCGACGGAGGGTTCCCCGACGAGGGAAGTCCTCCCGAACCGACGCTTACGGTACGCGTCTACGACCCGACCGAAAGGATGCCTAAGTCGATCCAATGATTCCGGTTGGAGCGTGACTTTCGGTTCACTGGCGCTCAGACGATCCTATCGGTACCACGCGACGATCTACTCATCTAGTCCCCGACAAGAGATCTAGACTACTCCGACGGAGAGTTCCCCGGCGAAGGAGAATCTCCCGACACCGAGTCTCTTACACCACACGGGACACCCGATGGAGTGTCGAGGTCGGTCCCGCGATTCCGGTTGGAGCATGGCTTCCGGTTCGCTGGCGCCTCGACGACTCGAATCGGTGTTGTGGCGGCTACTCGACTAGCCCCCGCCGAAGGATCTAGCCTACACCGACGGAGAGTTCCCCGACGATGGAGGCCCTCCCGAAACCGACGCCTTCGATACCCGTCAACGCCCGACCGAGAGGATGCCTGGGTCGATCCAGTGATTCCGGTTGGAGGAAAGCTTCCGGTTCACTGGCGCCCCGACGATCCTAGCAGTTTTACGTACTTCTCGTCTAGTCCCCGACGATGGATCTAGACTACTCCGACGAAGAAGGTTCTCCCGGACCGACGTTTATTCGCTGATCCCTCTTGAGCCTGCTACGGTACGCGGCTGACCTGTTGTTGATCCGAACTCCATTTCCGCTGCAATATGCCCGCAATTTGGGATGCCGCGGTCGACGTCAATTGCGTCAGGCCGAAGTTCACTTCTCCGTGAGGTCTATCTAACCAGCTCGAGACCCTAGGTATGAGCCGATGTGTCCACCTGCCCTTGGTTGAGCTGTCCCACTCTTGTTGCCATCTGCGTAGAGAAGCGGCTTTGGAGGCCCTACGGGCGTTCCTGTCTCCTCGCATGCTGTAGCGCTCCGCGTCTTCCTTCACTATCAGACCGATAGGCATCATGCTTGCAACCACGCAGGCCGCATCCCTCGATACAGTGCGGTATGCACTGATTACGCGAAGACACATCAGTCTATGCGTACTCTCCAGCATCTGTGCGTTGCGTTCCACATTCAGTTCTGACGCCCATACCGGGCTGCCGTACCTGAGGATCGAAACTGCTACTCCTGCCAGTAACC
The DNA here is from genome assembly GCF_030247185.1 of Malaya genurostris. Taxonomy (NCBI): domain Eukaryota; kingdom Metazoa; phylum Arthropoda; class Insecta; order Diptera; family Culicidae; genus Malaya; species Malaya genurostris. The sequence goes on from NC_080571.1 coordinate 187,142,532, forward strand.
TTCGTTTACTGGAGCGCACAGGCGAGCTGTTTGCCATCAAACGGGTGAGCGCCGCGATGGCTGTTGATGCGCGCTTGCAGGCGTATGCAACGTGCTTACTGAAACTGAGTTTGTCGTCGAGCATCACACCCAATTGCTTCAGTGATCTCTTGGAGGGGATCACGCAATCTCCGGCATGTACCAGCGCCTCCTGTTCCGATTTGCGGTTGTTTACCACCATCACCTCTGTTTTGTGGTGCGCGAGTTGCAGTTTCCTGCTACTCAGCCAGTCCTCCACCAAGCAGATTGAGTGTGATGCACTCAGTTCGACCTCTTCGATGGATTCGCCGTAGACTGACGTCGTCCGCGAACCCGACTATCTTGACACCCGGAGGGAGCCTCAACCTCAGTACTCCATCGTACATTATATTCCACAGGATCGGGCCCAAGATAGATCCCTGTGGTACTCCAGCCGTGATTGGAGTGCTACGTGTGCCTTCGTCGGTCTCGTAGAGCAATACTCGGTTCTGGAAGTAGCTTTCCAGAATCTTGTACAGCCCTTCCGGTACTCCTAGTCGAAGTAGGGAATCAGCAATGTCTGCCCAGCAAGCACTATTGAACGCGTTCTTGACGTCTAGCGTTACTACCGCACAGTAGCGGATCCCTCGTCGTTTGCGCTGTATAACTACCTCCGCCGCGGTTACCACCGATGTTATGGCGTCCGCCGTCGACCTGCCTCTGCGGAACCCGTACTGTTGACTGGACAGTCCTCCTGCCTCCTCTATGAAGGGGGCTAGCCTGTTGAGGATGATTTTCTCAAGGAGCTTACCCACAGTGTCTATCAGACAGATTGGTCTATACGCCGAAGGATCCCCTGGGGGTTTCCCAGGTTTCGGTAATAGTACCAATCTTTGTCTTTTCCAAATGTCTGGGAACATACGCTCGTCCAGACATCTCTGTATGACCTCCCTGAACATGTCCGGTTTTGTCATTATAGCCGCCTTTAGAGCCACGTTCGGGATACCGTCTGGCCCCGGGGCTTTCTTTGTATTGAGTGATCTCGCCGCAGTGAGCAACTCCTCGTTCGTCACCTTTACGACTTCATTCGCTGGTAGCGGAGCTGGCTGCCAGGGGGACGTGTCGTGGTGGGGAAAGACAACCGTTATGATTTCCTTCAACCTCGCCGGACTACGTTCAGGGGGTGCTAGCACCCCTCTCGTTTTGGCCATCACCATCCTGTAGGCATCGCCCCATGGGTTGGAGTTGGCTCCCTCGCATAGCTCTTCGAAACAGGCTCTTTTGTTTGCGCTGATGGCCTTGTTTAGTGCTAGCTTCGCCGCTTTGAACGCCGTGTTCCTCTCCATCCTCATCTCCGCTGATCGAGCTCTTTGCATCCTTCTTCTAGCCCTGAGGCAGGATGCGCGAAGGCGTGCGATTTGCTCGTTCCACCAGTAGACCGGTGGTCTGATGGTCCTCGGTTGAGCCTTTCTAGGCATGGTCGCGTCACACGCCCGTGACAAGATAGCGACCAACTCGTCCCCTCTCAGGTTCGCGTTGTGCTCCTCTAATTCAAGGGCAGCGCAAAACGTTTCGCGGTCGAAGTTAGCCACCTTCCACGCTAGAGTTTTGGGAGTATTACTCCTCCTTGTGCTTCTCGCCAATTGGCCGATCGTGTAGCGAATGGCTAGATGGTCGCTATGGGTGTAGCCATCATCAACTCTCCAATTAAGATCTCCAGCTAGGCCGGGACTACAGAAAGACAGGTCGATAAACGACTCGACTCCGTTCCGCTGGAAGGTACTTTTCAGTCCATCATTCGCTAACACGACGTCCAACTTGGCGAGGGCCTCCAGTAACGTCTGTACTCTCCTATTGGTGAAGCGGCTGCCCCAAGCCGTTGCCCAGGCGTTGAAGTCTCCGGCTATCACCACCGGCTTCCGACCCACCAGGTCTGCGGTCAACATGTCGACCATCCGAGTGAACTGGTCTATTGACCATCTCGGTGGAGCGTAGCAGCTACAATAGTAAACTCCGCTTACCTTAGCTATGGCTACTCCCTCCGCTTGTGTTTTCACCACCTCTTGCACTGGGTATCGACCAGTCGTCAAGATCGCCACCGTCTTGGCTTCGTCAGACACCCAGTTCCCGTTATCTACCGGTGTGTGATAGGGATCCGAGAGAATCGCGACATCAATGCCCCATTCCGTCACTGACTGGTGCAGCAATTGCTGGCCAGCTGCACAGTGATTTAGGTTCAGCTGTACTACTTGCATATAGTTTTGCTCCCTCCACTTGTTGAACAAGTAGGTCCGCCCATGACGTGGTTTGTGGCCTTCTTCTTGCTCGCGCATAGCATGCAACGTGGCGTTCTTTCGCATGCATACGCCATGTGCCCCTCGCCGCCGCAACGCTTGCAGAGGTTGCACCGGTCTGGGCCTTTGCAATTCCACGACTTTAAGCTCGAGCAGCATTTCTCCCGTCTTCGTACGACGGATGCTGCGAACCTCTTTGCCAAGCTCGGCTAGCTTTGCCTCGCTCCGCATGACCTTGAGCACATCGGCGTACTTTTCTTTGTCGGCCTTAACCAACAAAGCCTCTCCTTTATCCCTAGCCCTCCTCGCGGGATTGGGCCCAGCATCTTTTTGGACCCTTTTCTTCTTGGCGACCTTCACCCATGGATTCTCGCCGGGTTCGCTTACATGGCTCGGATCCGGGGTTCGAGTGCCGAGGTTTGGGTTGAGCCCCTCGCCACGTTCCTTCGCCCCATCATTTCCGCCATGGTCTTTGCTCCTTTTGGCCTTGGGAGTCAGGCGTTTACTGCCTGGAGAATCCCTGGCGCGTTTCCGGCGCTGTTTATTCCGCTCAATCGTGAGCCGGAGCGCATAGTCGACCGCCTCCTGTTTTTTGTCGGTATCGAAGGTGAAGGGCTCTGTTTGAGAACACTTCTCCGACTTTCCGCCACCCTCTAGCCGCACTATCAACGCCTCTTGGTCCCTTTTAGCTACGTTCACGGCCTTACGTAGCTTCAGCAGGTTCGCCTTCAGCTCCTTGCTGATGTTGGATTTCTCCTGCGCGAATTCAATAATCGCGTCGAGTTGTTCTATGACCGCTGTCATACTCGGCTTGATTACTTCCTTTCCTTGCTCCTGGGACTCAGGCTGGTTCACTGGTTTGACGTGGACATTGCTGTCACTCGTCTCCTCAGCTACTGCCTCGCTCTCCTCTCTCGCACCCGTTCTGGATGGAGACCTCCTCAAACTCCCTCTTGCGAAAGGGTTTATCTCCCTACTCGACGCCGATGTTGATGGTGTTGTACTCATTTTGTATTGTATGGGCCCCCCTTGTGGCTACCGTCAAACCCAGCCGAAAGTAGTCGCTATCATGATCCCATGGTTACCTATGCCATGCGAGGGTTGGCTTTACGCTCAGAGCCGGATCAGCGCAAATCAGGAAAAGGGCATCTGAACCTCCTTCCACCCAGTCATCCCAACCAGATGGCTGAAAGCTGAATAAAGCCGGCAAGGTTTATTTAACATAGAATGTACACCAGTGCGAGAGCGAATTTCTCTCGATGACTTGTCTGATAATCAAAGGTTAGCACGCTGCTGTGGGGATTCTCTCTGAAGCAACAAACGGTCGCTTATACTCGTTTCGCGATCCGATTCTACATGGGCAGTTGATAATTGCGATAGAATCATTTTACTATTGCTGCATATAACATTTGTATAAGTTGTGTCTATGAAAATGTATGTGAATGCTCCACACAAGGGTTTTGAAATATTGCAACCTAGTATGATAATCATAGAATCAATTTTCTGTGACAATTGTCAACTTACGATTCTCTCTTGGTAAATCCTGCAGAGCACCGATCATTATCAGACTCAGGCCCGTGCGCAGGGGGGGGGGGGGGTTTGGGGGTTTTAACCCCCCCCATGAAGAATTTTTTTTAAATTAAGTTTCATGAACAATGAAGTACCGACTACCACCGCTCTCAATAACGCACATCTTGTCTCTAGAGTAAAGCCCAATACTTACATGCAGGGGAACTATTTCTTTTATCGTTTTCGCTAAAAAAAGTTCGACAAAATTGCACCCACCTACCCCCCCCCCCCACTTTTTAATGATTTCTGCGCACGAGCCTGTCAGAATTCGTTTTACATTGTCAATATAGTGGACACCCACCTCTCCCCTTGAAACCCCCCCCCCCCCCCCCCATGGATGATTCCTGCGCACGGGCCTGATCAGACTATAAATATTTTTAAGGGCCGTGAAATACTCAGATTATGAAGTGGAGCGAAGATATGTAGAAAAACTCTTTCACGATGCATGCATTGAGAGACACGAGTTCTTGTAGCAGCTTCTACCGGATTGAAAATGTTGTAACCAATATAGATAAATATCGAGTAGCTTCTGTCACTATCGGCAATCACCAATACTGGTTATAATAGTTGGTAAATTCGAAAAAATGTCTGCGGGGTTTCGTTTCACTATAAAAAAATGGCGAGGTCATTTTTGACGAAAGTCTGCGAAATACTCGATTTTTAAAAGTCTGCAACAAAAAAATGTCTGCATCATTAGGTTTGACTTTTGAACTTTGTAAAGCCAAGGTTGACACATTTATAGAGACGTTACACAACACTGGAGCTTTTTTGGATTGAGTTCTCATATTTGTTTCTCATTAAAGCATTATAGATGAAAATATTCTAACTAATTTTCGGCAATAATTGCTGATTTGATATTGTGTACCATCGCTATTAGGTTATAATGATTAAATTATCGAGATCGATTGCTAGTTTGCTGAGTAGTCGCTAAGCAAAAGCAAAACTGTTGAGATAATTTAGTCAAGTATATATTTATTTTATTAATTACATATTTATAACTTTTTATTACAGAGTGCTACCCGAATAACTCCTATGGCAACTAAATCAATTTGTACCGTATCCAAAACATCATCATCGAACAGTCGGACATCGACATCATTGAAAACAATAAACACTTTATTAAAACCAAATTACAGGGCTGCAAGTGTGCCCAAATGTAATAAAACAAATACTACTTTATCGTCGACAATGAAGATGGACACAAAATCATCACCAGTTGACAAGAAAGAGTTGAAAACATCTAATATCGCGAGCCTCGCTGAAAAAGTTTCAGTTAATGATGTCACCAAAATATAGATCCTGACAAACACTTGAAGAATGATATTAATCAGCTTTCTATAAAGAACGGAAATAATTCGCAAATAATTGTTGGGGTTGCGTTGAGGTTGAGCGACTAAACTTTTGTTCCTTCCTGTATTTGGTATTCGTTTTATTTTCTTTCGTTGCGATGTGTTTGAATGTAAAGGTATCTTTTATTAATCGAGAATAAATTTATACAAAAAAATGAAAATAATTATAATTAAAGTGATACTAATAAATAACGTTTGTCAACATAAACCTCAAGTTTATGATTACGATTTAGTTATGTTTCTAGGGTCATCAATTCGGAGCGCAGCGGCACATCTGTCAGCCGCAAAAAGAAATAATTTGAAAAGGCTGACAATCAAAACTGTTTTTGATGGACTATTATGATAATAATTTGGTCAAAATTGATAATAGTTATTACATTTTTAAATGAATCTTGTTTATTTTTGTATTACATTTACATATTCAGCCACACAGCAGATACATTCATGCAACGATTGGTCTGCATTTTATTATTTTTCAGTTGTCTGCATTTTATTATTTTTTCTTAAGTTTTAGTATGTTTTAAACGATTCGCATATTTATTGAATATTTTTTTCGACATAGGGTATGAAGTTATATTATACAAAATATAACTAAATTTTCCGAATGAAATGATTATAAATTTTTAAGTGTTTGAATATAGGCAGAACTGTTCTTCAGTTTAAAGTAATGCAGTGGAAACATATCACCGACCTTACAAATCCATACATTTAAGAAATGTGGATACTGGAGAACAAAATGTATTAGACACATGGGCAGTTTTAGAAATCATCAGCAAGTCATCAGTATTCACATCCTCCGATTTTGATTAAACTTTCCACACGTTTTCAGTATGACAAAACATTTATTTTGCACGGATGCAGAGACCGATTCAACTCAAGACTGATTTTCAAAAAGGGCGTACGTATTTTTGCATTACCTTTTTTCAAATCGTGGTAACTTGGAAACTGTAAATTGTATTGATGTTTAAGAAGTTGTAGGGAATTTGGTAGGATTTGGCACTCTTAAAAAATATAAACTGTGATAAAAAGTTGAATACTTTTTGAAAATTAGAGAACCAGCCCAAAAATTAAAATTAAAAAGAACACGTCTGTTTAATTTTTTTTACTCAAAGCCCGCATTCGGTTAGTGTGAATTTAAAAATGTCGAAGTTACAGCTAAACCAATTTACCAATTTGATTTTACGTTTCGTCTTTAACTCATAAGTGCGCAGCAGTTCCTGTTGAACTGCTAGCGCGACCTGACGGCTAAAAATAATCCGCTAGGCAGAGGTAATACTATTTGTCAAAAACTTTTGCTATTACAAGCTAAAGGAAAAAATATGTTTTATCCCCAAATTTATACTAGGTGCGTAGCGTGGTGGCTAAGTACAGCGAAGCATGCTTAGTTTCGTCCAGTCAATTGGACTTTCTCTTCATGTCTTTCCATATGCAGGGTAGTTTAGTTGGTGAAACAATTTTCTCGATTAGGAGTTAGCTACGGGTTCGAGTCCCGTCTCTGCGATAACATTTTCGCGGTTTTCATTACATCATTGTGTTCATATGACAATTTTTCAATCTATTTTCCTCGTTAGATACTGATCATATCAAAGAACTCGGGGTAAGTTTATCAACGAAAGACAGAATTCTTTGGCTTTCATGTCAAGTCAATCGTAATTCTAAACATATGAATATTATGTTCCTACCAGCTTTTATTCTGAGGGTACACAACTCACTATTTAAAACTATATTCAACAGGTGGAATACGTGTCACCTATACTATAGGGGTTTTCGGAGAAGTCGAAAAGATCAAACTGCTTGATTTAACGTTCTAAGTAGGAATACCAGCTTCCTACCCTCTCAGCAGGCCGTTCAATTTTGTTGGTCTTTGAGCGCTTGTTGAACGACATATTGCACGAAATATTCGTTCAAATTGCTGGAACTTTTTGTTGTTGTTTTTTCTCTTACAAAAATAGTGTGAAAATTAAGTGTTACCTTTACATAGAAAGAAAATTTGTTGTTATTCTACGTGAAGTAAAAGTATTGTGCGGGTATGTATTGTTAGTTTAAACAAATAAGTGGAAAAAACTTCAGAAATTCTGCAGTAAAACTAGTCCAACGGGGCTCCAACTCGTCATGTTAAAAATGGCTCAACAATGGACCTCTGTCTGCCGGGTTTGTTGAACGAAAAAAAATGGCATTCGGTTCAACGGTCTGTTTCAAAATCGGCAAATGTTGGCCTCCCGTTGAACGATTGATTGGACTTTCGTTGGACCAATGATCCAACGTATTGGAGCAATTAAGGACCACCGTTGAACGTTTTTTTTTTCTAGGAGGGTACCGATACTTTATTGATTGAGTCTCATTTGACAGATCTCGTCCTACACTGAATGAAATCAGCTAACATTTGTTATACATTACATTGAAAACGGTTATTCTAAATGAAATATACAATTTTATATTCCATACTGTCAGTTATTAAAAGAATTTGTATACATTATTAGTGGTAGTAGGATCGTAGCACCTTGCCGTGCAATGGTCCAGTACACTTGGGGTGAAGCCAGAGAGAAAGCGACACGCGAAGCGAAGCAATGCGAAATTTAACATATCGCACGGAGTGGTGCGGCAGAGCTCCGTCAACACAAGTTCAGCAGAGAAGGACAAGTATGTCAGAATGAACTCGATGCGTTGCGAAGCGACTACTGACCGATCGTATCGCACTCACTCTGACATACATGTCATTTTTTTATATTTAAAAGATATTTTTATTCAGGCCTATTTGCGTACAAACTTTACGTGGCCGGTTGAGACGATTTTTTAAATAATTTTTTTTTGAATTGGATCTCGTTGTCACCTTTATCTAATGGGAGAGGAGCTTCCATTTCCCTCCTGCGAGGATTGAGGATCTTGTTCGTGGCTCGTCTCGTCATCCGTTGCCGCTTCGGTGGCATTCTTGTTGATTTCCGTCTTGAGTTCGTTGCTAGTTGCTGTAGATGCGCCTTGTTGTAGATTGGTTGCAGTTGCTGGTTGATTGGAGGGTAAGCTGTTAACTGCAGCTGGTGTACTTTGTTCTATAGGGGATACTGATGATTGATGAGATATGATGAGCACCTCGTTAAAAGAGAAATAAGTTTTTCACTACCTGCATTGTACGAACCCTGAGCTTGTATTATTCTTTTTTTTATTCTACTTCCTACTACTGTGGAATTGTACACAATCGTCACATATAAATGCATCTTACTTCCAACCAGTCGTGTTGTGGTTTAGCTCCTTATTTGTCCGTATTTTTACTTCGGTTCCGCATGTCTGCTGGTAGCTCCGTCCATCAATGATATCGTTGAAGAAGATACTTCATTGTTGTTTGTGACTGTCACAGGTGTACTGGGGTTGCTTGGGGTTGGTGTGAAGGAAGTACCGTTGTCCTTTGGTGTAGTTGTCTCCTTGTCCAGTTTATCACATGGCTTACCGTAGGGAACAGCTTTTTGGCAATATTGACATGGGGCCATCTGATTGTCATATGTAACAAGTGATATACACGGGATTCTTGTATCCTGACCGAAAGTCATATAAGAAGGTATAGGCCTCTTCAAGCGCATGCGTAACAAACGTACGCCATTCAGAATACCGGGGAAAAAGTTCTTCCACTTTTCTTTTTCGATAGAGAGAATCTCTCCGTATTAGGACATAGTTTGGAGAATATAAGGATCGATGACGCTTGAGGGATCATGCACACTAGAGTGCCTATAACCAGAGTGACGACATCTCATCCGTAATTTTGGCAACAATTCAAAACATTCCATTAGCTTTACATTGAATTGACAGGTTGTTTGCTCGTTTGGAACTGGGAGCTGTCATTCCAAACGAACAGCTGACGCCACTCTGATTATAGTCACTCTAATGCACACGAACTTCTATTGCACTATCTTTCATATATACTGGAGTGTTGTGATTAATGTTTTCGTGTTCCACATAGTGCACATTGTTATTGTCTTTTGCAAATTGAATTGCATCCAACTCTTCATAAAGCTGGATGTAAACAATATTATTTGTCTTATTGCATTGAAGTAAATACACACGTTTAATGTCAAGATGCATTTGCTCTTTTAGCAAACCTTCAAGTTCTCGAAACGAAGGTCGAATTTTGCACTGCCTGAAGTCAACAATAATTGTATTATTTCGTACCAGCGGTAGCATTGGTTCGTTTGGTTCACTCATTTCGAGATCGTTCTATTGTTCACTACAAAATACTGTTCTTTTTTCCTTCCGTCCCGAACGTAAGCGGTTTTTGTTTTATCGACTGACTTGGATGAGATGTGAAAGCGAACTGATACATGTCATTTTTCTGCTGAACTTGAATGGACGGAGCTCTGTCCCACGACTCCGTGCGATCTGTCTGGACCAGGGCTGGTAAAATCACGATCAAAAAATCATCAAATCACGATCACTACTGATCATGAATCACTTGTGATCTTTCCTTTAAAGATCACTACTGATCTGATCTTTTTACGATCAGTTGATCAGTCATCTCCAAATCACATCTAGGAGGATCGGCAGTGATCTTCCGTTACACAAAATCACTGCTGATTTTGAAACACAGCTGATCTAGATTTTTGTAAGATCAATCATTGGATGATTTGATCTGTTTTGAGCATTGTGACAAAAATCAAACGTGATCGTGATCAGACAAGAATGCAAATTGATTTACTTTTTAAATCGTTGATGTTGTGTTTCATCTGGTGAGGGGTGCGAAAATTGATGACAATAGAAAATTATGCATCCAACAAAAGATTAGCGGTACGTAATAGGGCGTGTCAATGGGACTTCAAAATCAATAAATTTTGATGTTTCGAATGCGTGGAGGTGTTCAAATCGGTGAAAATTTTCTGTTTTGTCGCTTTTGGGAATCTAATGATGGGTGAAAGAGCGTGTCAATGGGGCTTCAAAATCAATCAATTTTGATGTTTCCAATGCGTGGAGGTGTTCAAATCGGTGAAAATTTTCTGTTTTGTCGCTTTTGGGAATCTAATGATGGGTGAAAGAGCGTGTCAATGGGGCTTCAAAAACAATCAATTTTGATGTTTCGAATGCGTGGAGGTGTTCAAATCGGAGAAATTATTCTGTTTAGTCGCTTTTGGGAATCTAATGATGGGTGAAAGAGCGTGTCAATGGGGCTTCAAAATCAATCAATTTTGATGTTTCGAATGCGTGGAGGTGTTCAAATCGGAGAAAATATTCTGTTTTGTCGCTTTTGGGAATCTAATGATGGGTGAAAGAGCGTGTCAATGGGGTTTGAAAATCAATAAGTTTTGATGTTTCGAATGCGTGGAGGTGTTCAAATCGGTGAAAATTTTATGTTTTGTCGCTTTTGGGAATCTAATGATGGGTGAAAGAGCGTGTCAATGGGGCTTCAAAATCAATCAATTTTGATGTTTCGAATGCGTGGAGGTGTTCAAATCGGAGAAAATATTCTGTTTTGTAGCTTTTGGGAATCTAATGATGAGTGAAAGAGCGTGTCAATAGGGTTTGAAAATCAATAAGTTTTGATGTTTCGAATGAGTGGAGGTGTTCAAATCGGAGAAAATTTTCTGTTTCGTCGCTTTTGGGAATCTAATGATGGGTGAAAGAGCGTGTCAATGGGGCTTCAAAATCAATCAATTTTGATGTTTCGAATGCGTGGAGGTGTTCAAATCGGAGAAAATATTCTGTTTTGTCGCTTTTGGGAATCTAATGATGGGTGAAAGAGCGTGTCAATGGGGCTTCAAAATCAATCAATTTTGATGTTTCGAATGCGTGGAGGTGTTCAAATCGGAGAAAATATTCTGTTTTGTCGCTTTTGGGAATCTAATGATGGGTGAAAGAGCGTGTCAATGGGGTTTGAAAATCAATAAGTTTTGATGTTTCGAATGCGTGGAGGTGTTCAAATCGGTGAAAATTTTCTGTTTTGTCGCTTTTGGGAATCTAATGATGGGTGAAAGAGCGTGTCAATGGGGCTTCAAAATCAATCAATTTTGATGTTTCGAATGCGTGGAGGTGTTCAAATCGGAGAAAATATTCTGTTTTGTCGCTTTTGGGAATCTAATGATGGGTGAAAGAGCGTGTCAATGGGGCTTCAAAATCAATAAGTTTTGATGTTTCGAATGAGTGGAGGTGTTCAAATCGGAGAAAATTTTCTGTTTCGTCGCTTTTGGGAATCTAATGATGGGTGAAAGAGCGTGTCAATGGGGCTTCAAAATCAATCAATTTTGATGTATTCTGTTTTGTCGCTTTTGGGAATCTAATGATGGGTGAAAGAGCGTGTCAATGGGGCTTCAAAATCAATCAATTTTGATGTTTCGAATGCGTGGAGGTGTTCAAATCGGAGAAAATATTCTGTTTTGTCGCTTTTGGGAATCTAATGATGGGTGAAAGAGCGTGTCAATGGGGTTTGAAAATCAATAAGTTTTGATGTTTCGAATGCGTGGAGGTGATCAAATCGGTGAAAATTTTCTGTTTTGTCGCTTTTGGGAATCTAATGATGGGTGAAAGAGCGTGTCAATGGGGCTTCAAAATCAATCAATTTTGATGTTTCGAATGCGTGGAGGTGTTCAAATCGGAGAAAATATTCTGTTTTGTCGCTTTTGGGAATCTAATGATGGGTGAAAGAGCGTGTCAATGGGGCTTCAAAATCAATCAATTTTGATGTTTCGAATGCGTGGAGGTGTTCAAGTCGGAAAAAATATTCTGTTTTGTCGCTTTTGGGAATATAATGATGGGTGAAAGAGCGTGTTAATGGGGTTTGAAAATCAATAAGTTTTGATGTTTCGAATGAGTGCATGTGTTCAAATCGAAGAAATTTGATTTGATTTGATTTTGATTTGATTTTGATTTGATTTTGATTTGATTTTGATTTGATTTTGATTTGATTTTGATTTGATTTTGATTTGATTTTGATTTGATTTTGATTTGATTTTGATTTGATTTTGATTTGATTTTGATTTGATTTTGATTTGATTTTGATTTGATTTTGATTTGATTTTGATTTGATTTTGATTTGATTTTGATTTGATTTTGATTTGATTTTGATTTGATTTTGATTTGATTTTGATTTGATTTTGATTTGATTTTGATTTGATTTTGATTTGATTTTGATTTGATTTTGATTTGATTTTGATTTGATTTTGATTTGATTTTGATTTGATTTTGATTTGATTTTGATTTGATTTTGATTTGATTTTGATTTGATTTTGATTTGATTTTGATTTGATTTTGATTTGATTTTGATTTGATTTTGATTTGATTTTGATTTGATTTTGATTTGATTTTGATTTGATTTTGATTTGATTTTGATTTGATTTTGATTTGATTTTGATTTGATTTTGATTTGATTTTGATTTGATTTTGATTTGATTTTGATTTGATTTTGATTTGATTTTGATTTGATTTTGATTTGATTTTGATTTGATTTTGATTTGATTTTGATTTGATTTTGATTTGATTTTGATTTGATTTTGATTTGATTTTGATTTGATTTTGATTTGATTTTGATTTGATTTTGATTTGATTTTGATTTGATTTTGATTTGATTTTGATTTGATTTTGATTTGATTTTGATTTGATTTTGATTTGATTTTGATTTGATTTTGATTTGATTTTGATTTGATTTTGATTTGATTTTGATTTGATTTTGATTTGATTTTGATTTGATTTTGATTTGATTTTGATTTGATTTTGATTTGATTTTGATTTGATTTTGATTTGATTTTGATTTGATTTTGATTTGATTTTGATTTGATTTTGATTTGATTTTGATTTGATTTTGATTTGATTTTGATTTGATTTTGATTTGATTTTGATTTGATTTTGATTTGATTTTGATTTGATTTTGATTTGATTTTGATTTGATTTTGATTTGATTTTGATTTGATTTTGATTTGATTTTGATTTGATTTTGATTTGATTTTGATTTGATTTTGATTTGATTTTGATTTGATTTTGATTTGATTTTGATTTGATTTTGATTTGATTTTGATTTGATTTTGATTTGATTTTGATTTGATTTTGATTTGATTTTGATTTGATTTTGATTTGATTTTGATTTGATTTTGATTTGATTTTGATTTGATTTTGATTTGATTTTGATTTGATTTTGATTTGATTTTGATTTGATTTTGATTTGATTTTGATTTGATTTTGATTTGATTTTGATTTGATTTTGATTTGATTTTGATTTGATTTTGATTTGATTTTGATTTGATTTTGATTTGATTTTGATTTGATTTTGATTTGATTTTGATTTGATTTTGATTTGATTTTGATTTGATTTTGATTTGATTTTGATTTGATTTTGATTTGATTTTGATTTGATTTTGATTTGATTTTGATTTGATTTTGATTTGATTTTGATTTGATTTTGATTTGATTTTGATTTGATTTTGATTTGATTTTGATTTGATTTTGATTTGATTTTGATTTGATTTTGATTTGATTTTGATTTGATTTTGATTTGATTTTGATTTGATTTTGATTTGATTTTGATTTGATTTTGATTTGATTTTGATTTGATTTTGATTTGATTTTGATTTGATTTTGATTTGATTTTGATTTGATTTTGATTTGATTTTGATTTGATTTTGATTTGATTTTGATTTGATTTTGATTTGATTTTGATTTGATTTTGATTTGATTTTGATTTGATTTTGATTTGATTTGAACACCTCCACGCATTCGAAACATCAAAACTTATTGATTTTGAAGCCCCATTGACACGCTCTTTCACCCATCATTAGATTCCCAAAAGCGACAAAACAGAGAATTTTCACCGATTTGAACACTCGCACGCATATCACCTGCATTATGCAAAATCTATACAATTGTATCATTTGCTCACCCCTTTGTACAATTTTTGCTGATCCTCATCAAAAACGATTTTCTACTCAAATCATTTCTGATCGCATCAGTAGTGATTTTTCGGAATTAAAATCTTCTCTGATTTCCTAATGCCATAATCATGATCTTACACGAAATCAAATCACATAAGGATCAGATGAGTGCGATTATGTAACGACGATTTTTCTTTAGGCTAGGATCAGTAGTGATTTTTTAAAGCTCAAGATCAGTGATCTTAAGATCAGCAGTGATCGTCGATCACTAGTGATTTTTGATTTTTGGTGATTTTTCCAGCTCTGCTCTGGACATTAATTTTCCACATTGCTGTGGCTGTATTGATGGAAAGCATATTCGAGTGTAATGCCCACCGCACTCCGGCATAATATTTTACAATTATAAAAAAACATTATTCTGTTGTTCTTCGGCGTGTAGCCGACGTCAATTGTGATTTTATTGCTATTGAAGTAGGTGGTTTTGGTAAGCAAAGCGAAGGGGAACCTTAAGTTTATATGAGCTATTTAAGTTGATAAAGTCTGAACAATTGGATATTCCAGTTGAAAGAGCCCTACCGGGAACAAATGTTTATGTTCCGTATGTTCTCGTAACTGATGAAGCCTATCCTCTGCTGGAACACGTTTCACGACCATATGCTCGAGAAGATTGCTCAGTTATGGAAGAATATTTTAATACTATGCTTTCTAGAGCAAGAAAATCGATCGAGTTTGCTTTCAACGCAATAAATGCTAAATGGAAGTTACTTTGGAAACCAATTGAAACCGACATAAAAACAGCCGAGTACATTATCAAAGCTATATGTATTTTACATAATGTTATCATCGATAAGGAAGGATATAAACGAATTGACTGTGCCTTGCTAATCATTGACGAACATTCACTGTCGCTGTGTTTCCGAATCCATTGAAATCTGATCTTTTTCTCCAAATACTTGTGTTCGAGTTCCCTCTCGTCTTTTAGCAACTATACCACAGACTAACAGACCGAACACTCAAATTGGATTCTTCAATCATATTAACGGTCATTTCGAATATTCCTTCAGTTGGGACAGTACTCGCATACGTCATGATGGCGCCACGTTTGCCTATCAAAAACATCCAGTCTGTCATCTAGACTGTGTTTATTTTTTTTATTTACGAACAGAGTTGCCATTCATACAGATAACTGTAATGTACTGATTTGTATACATCCATGCGGATTTCATGCAGGATACAGATTTAACAAATATTGTGAAAACTAAATACAGAATTGTGCCTACTTCTCATCCTCTAACGCAATACAAAATCGAACCCATGTTTTATTACGATATTTACTTGCTTCTGTCCTGCTGCCAAAAATTAAAAAAAAAATCATTTTACTGAGCAACTTTAAGAAAAATAAATGTTTGCCCTCAAACATCACAAAAAAGTTAAATATATTAACAACGTAATCCCATAATTAATTGCGACAATTCATTTTCAAATATTATACAAAGCCTAATGAAATCAGGCATCCCTGCAAGCAGCTGATCTGTGCTGACAAACGAGGGGGAACCAACTAGTAAAAAAACGTTTACATAACACAAGGGGTGTACCGATAGTAAATGGTTCGCGCAGTTCAATATAGGTGGAGTTAGTGTCCTACGAAAATTTCATTTTAGAAGAATTTTCTCATAGTGTCATGTCTGTTAGTCTGTGACTATACTTCAAGCTCTTGGCGACACTTTGTATTACTGTCTGCGCCGTTGGCATTTCTTGTTGAAAATTACCAAAGAATTTAAAAACGCTTTTGGTAACAAGTTTGAAGATAAAAGGTAATTTTATTCGAATTCAATTCGTCAAGTCTCTAAATACTATCAAAGTACATTATCGATATATAATTCATTTCATGCATTATATTAACATTGCCCTACTTATGAACAATGTACACCGTTCTACTTGACATTAATATATACCCTATATTAATGTGTTGACACGCAGCGTGTAAGTCTACCCAAAGGCAACCCACTTACACGCAGAGAAAACTAATAAAACTGTTAGTAGATTTTTAAATTTGATTTATGATGATTTTTAACTAGAATATGATTTTTTCGAACGGATTTTTCCCTTCAATATCAATATTGTTTTCTGTTCGATTTAAATCAAAGTTTTTGACTAGTTAATGAAAAAAAAATTGTTTTTTATGATTCTACTGTTGAAAGAAACTAACTATTAATTACATGTCAACCAAAGTTGAGTCTATGTTATCGGCAATGTCTGTATTGACTCAATCCTGTTATACTATATATCACGACAATTTTTTTTCAAGTTATCTGTGATCTTTTTTGTGTTATGATACAACAAAGCTTACTATTTTAATGGACCATATTGAATTTATTTCTTTAGAGCATTTTTTTCCGCGTGAATAAACAGCATTTTTTCTCTCTTGTGGGTGTTTTGAAAATAAATTTGATATACTTCTTTCATTCCATAGGGAGTTTTAAACAATCCAAGCGTATGTATTGAGAATTTACAGTATTCACGCAGAGAAATTGAGCATGTTTAAAATAACAAAACAGTTAGTAGTTTTTAAAATTTGATTTATATTCATTTCAAGCTAGAATATGATTGTTACAAACCAATTTCTCCCTTCAACAAAAACAATGATCTTTGTTTGATTTGAATCAAAATTTTGGTCCAACTAAACCAAAAATATATTTGTTCCCGCTGAGTTTATTGTTGAAATAAACTAACAAATTTTCACATGTCAACCAAAGTTGAGTTAATGTTATCGGCAATGTTCTCGTTGACTCAATCCTGCTATACCTTCATATCAAGAAAAAACTTGGTTCTATTTATCTATGATATTATTTGTGTAATAATACAACTACACGCAGAGAAATTGAGCATGTTTAAAATAACAAAACAGTTAGTAGTTTTTTAAATTTGATTTATATTCATTTCAAGCTAGAATATGATTGTTTCAAACCAATTTCTCCCTTCAACAAAAACAATGATCTCTGTTTGATTTGAATCAAAATTATGGTCCAACCAAACCAAAAATATGATTGTTCCGAATGAGTTTATTGTTGAAATAAACTAACAATTTTTTACATGTCAACCAAAGTTGAATTAATGTTACCGGCAGTGTTCTCGTTGACTCAATCCTGCTATAACTTCACATCTAGAAAAAACTTGGTTCAATTTATCTATGGTATTATTTGTGTAATGATACAACTAAGTTTACTGTTTAAATGAACCGTGTTAGTTTTATTTCATGTAAACCAGAACAATTTTTTTTCGCGCGTATACACCATTATTGACATTATTGTCTCCCACGGAAGAAGTTTTTACGCGTTTCATAAGTAAAAATTGATCTGCTTCTTTCATGTCCTAAGGGTACAAGTGTATGTATTGATGATAAAGTATATTTTAAAAATTTGTATAACATTACATAACACATTTTCTTTACCAAAAATATTTGATGCAGGTTCTCTATATTGGTCGGACTGATGGAGCACCGAATCGTTTGGATGCTATAAAAATTAAGAAACAGGGCTTTACAATTACATACAATGGTATGTGAATAATTCGATTCGAGCAACGGGAATGACGAAGCGTCTTAAAAAATTTCAAAATTAAAAATAATTGTTTTCTAGAAATTTTTAAACCAATATAAATCGAAATAAAAGTAGTTTTAAATATAACCTTGTGAATTAGTTTTAAAGAAATCATTTTATTTTTAAAAACAAACAAAAATGTATGATTTCAACAAACAAAAGCGTTAGTTGAAATAGCTAAATTTAAGGTAATTTATTTCAACTAAAAAGTTTGTAAATTTAAAGCGCAACAATTCTTAACTTTATCGAAGGTTCGTTCATTCGTAACAAATTTTTCAAATTGAATTCACTGTGAAATTGTTTGTCAAGAAATTGACAGGAACGCACAAGTGAAATATTTGTTGTTTTTATCAAATTGTCGTTTGAAACAAACTAACACACTGAGTAAAATTGATTATCATGTTTTGTAGTTTCAAGCAGCAATATTATTTATATCAAACCAGATTTTCTTTTGTCACTATTTTACACGCAGAAAAAAAAATTGTAAAAATAATAAAATTTGAGTTTCACCCAACGAATATTTTTGTTGAAATAGTGACAAAAGAAAATCTGGTTTGATATTGCAAATATGCTACACGCAGAAAAAAAAATTGTAAAAATAATAAAATTTGAGTTTCACCCAACGAATATTTTTGTTGAAATAGTGACAAAAGAAAATCTGGTTTGATATTGCAAATATGCTGCTTGAAACTACAAAACTTGATAGTTTATTTTTCTCGGTGGATTAGTTTGTTTCAACCAATAGTTTGATAAAAACAACAAATATTTTTCTTGTGCGTTCCTGTCAATTTCGTGACAAACAGTTTCACAGTAAATTCAATTTGAAAAAATAGTTTAAAATGAAACGAACTCTAGTAAAAGTCAATAATTGTAGCGCTTTAGATTCACAAAACCTTTTAGTTGAAATAAATTTCCTTGAAATTAGTTATTGCAACTAACGCTTTTGATTGTTGAAACCATAGATTTTTGTTTGATTTTAGGAATAAAATGATTTCTTTCAAACTAATTTACAAAGTAATTTTTAGTACTACTTTTATTTGTTTTCAATTTACATATACAATTATTTTAAATTTTGCAATTTTTCAAAACTTTTAGCCGTTTTGTCGCTAGACGATCGAATTATTTACATACCATAATCAAGCCCTGGTTTTATTTTAATTTTTATAGCATCCAACGATTCGGTGCTCCATCAGTCAAAATAGAGATCCTGTATGAAATATTTTTTGCGAAGAAAATGTGTTATGTAATATTGTGCAATTTGTAAAATATTCCCAATTATCGATACATACGCTTGAATTATTGATAATCCCCTAGGAAAATAAAGAAGTAGATAAACGTTACTTATAAAACTTGGAAAAAAATTTATCCGCGGGAGATAAAAAAATGCCCTGGATTATTCTCGTGGGAAAAAATGCTCTTGTTTATTAGAAATAAAACTGTTACGGTTCATTTGAACCGTTAACTTAGTTATATCAGTACACAAATGAGATCATAGATAAATTGAACCTATTTCTTTCTTGAAATAAAGATACAGCAGGATTGAGTCAACATGGATATTTCGTTAACGTCAATTCAACTTTGGTTGACATGTAATAAATAGTTTGTTTATTTCAACAAAAAATTCATCGGGTACAAATAAATTTTTCGTTTGGTTAAACCAAAGTTTAGATTCAAATCAAGCAGTGAGCATTTGTTATATTTAACAGAGAAATTGGTTCAAAACAATCATATTCTAGCCTGAAATGAACATAAATTATATTGAAAATTCTACTAACGGTTTTGTTATTTTAAACATGCTCCATTTCTCTGCGTGTAACAAAAAAAATCGTTGCGTGAAACAAAAATTTGGTTATATTTACAATTTTTTTCTCTGCGTGATCAAAATGTCGTTTGAAACAAGCTAACACACTGAGTAAAATTGATTATCATGTTTTGTAGTTTCAAGCAGCAATATTTTCTATATCAAACCAGATTTTCTTTTGTCACTATTTTAACAAAATAAATCGTTGCGTGAAACCCAAATTTGGTTATATTTAAAAAAAAATCTCTACGTGTTCCTGAAAATTGCATAACATTGAATAACACATTTTTTTACAAAATAATTATTTGGTACAGATATCTTGACCGGACTAATGAAGAACCAAAACATTGGGTACTAATCAAAATACCCGGGCTTCAATGTGAACATTCTTTTTAAGTATTTGAATAAAAGCATAAATCGAAATAAAATAACATAAAAAATTACCTTGCAAATAAAAAGAAATCATTTCATTCTTAATACCAAACCAAAATATTTTATTATAACAAACAAAAGTGTTAGTAGAAATAGCTAAATTTAACCTCATTTATTTCAACTAAAAAGTTTGTAAATTTAAATACAAACTACGCTACAAATAATTAGCTTAAATTAGAATTCGTTCATTACAAAGTAATTTTTCAAATTGAATTTACTGTGAAATTGTTTGACAAGAAATTGACAGAAACGCACAAGAAAAATATTTGTTATTTACATCAAAATATTGATTGAAACAAACTAATACACGGAGGAAAATTAATCATCGTGTTTTGTAGTTTTAAGTAGCAATATTTGCCATATCAACCCAGATTTTCTTTTGTCACTATTTCAATAAAAAAATTCATTGTATGAAACCCAAATTTAGCTATTTTCACAATATTTTTCTCTGCGTGTAGAAAAACGCGGGTGGGTAATGTCAGAGACATAACTGGATGTCGTGAATACGAAAACAACTGACATGTTCCTTAACACTTCCGAATATCAATTGTATGAATTATGCAAGCATTCCCCTTTTTCACACTTTTCGCAAAAACAAAGCTTCACTTGATCTCGATTACTGTGAATTTCACACAGCGAAAAGTGCACAAATCTAAGCAAACTGTTCTTGATTTGCACTAAGCTGAGGATAATTACCTTCGATTTGCGAACAACAAATCTTAATAGTTCTTTAGAAAACTTTTGAGCCATTAGAACGGCTGATTTTCTGTAATGCTCTCCACCGTTGTTTTTTCACCAATGCTAATGACTTGTAGCTGTGACGTAATCGCTCTTGTCGAAAGCGAAACTAGCTGTGCAGACGACACAAAACACATCTGCTCGCAGTGGCGATGGAATTCAAACTGTTTCAATTTTTGTTAAGAGGTTTCTTTTTATGTGATTTCGTTTGTAGATTTTTCACTAATGGGCGGTCCTAACGGCTATAAAAAAAGCCACATACAGATTTTTAATATGGATTATTTCATTTCGGATTTGCATAATTTATTGAAAGAAACTATCAATATGCTGTAGGGATTCGTTTCCAGCATTCAGAAGGGTCAAATTGCGTAATTCTCTACGACATTAAACTCTGGAACATTTTTCGCAAAAAAGGCTTCACTTGATCTCGATACTGTGAATTTCACACAGCGAAAAGTGCACAAACCTAAGCAAACTGTTCTTGATTTGCACTAAACTGAGGATAATTACCTTCGATTTGCGAACAACAAATCCTAATAGTTCTTTAGAAATCTTTTAGAGTTATTAGAACGGCTGATTTTGTGTAATGCTCTCCACCGTTGTTTTTTTCCCAATGGTAATGACTGGCTGCTGTGACGTAATCGCTCTTGTCGAAAGCGAAAGTAGCTGTGAAGACAGCAGTAAACACATCTGCTCGCAGTGGCGATAGAATCCAAACTGATTCAATTTTTGTTAAGAGATCTCCTTTAATGTGATTTCGTTTGTAACTTTTTCACTAATGGGCGGTCTTAACGGTTACAAAAATAGCCGCATACAGAATTTTAATGTCGATTATTTCATTTCGGATTTGCATAATTTATCGAAAGAAACTATCAATATGCTGTAGGGATTCGTTTCTAGCATTCAGAAGGACCAAATTGAGGAACTCACTGCGATATTCACCACTTTTCGGAACATTTTTCTCGGACGATTTGTTGTACAGCAGCAGATATTTTGTTCTCTTCCTTAGAACGCGTTCTGATTGGCTGGTGTTGACATGGGTCAAATTAGACAGGTTTTTCAATAGTGTACTATTGAAATACTTCAATGCTTTTGCTATACACGTTTAAGTTGAAAAATTTCGATTTTATTGGTAGTTAGATTATATAAATCCTTCCACAGATCACTGAGCTATGAGCTTTAAAAATACGAGAAAGGCGAACGCGCCTTATGAATTATCCTCTTTGATACTCGTTTATACCAAACATTTCAGAAAAGTTTCATTTTGAATAATTTGAGACTATGTCACAAAAATGAAAATTTTATCATAAAATTGTGATCATGGCATGTCGCAAGAATTATGTTGATTCATTAGATACAAAAATAGATATTCACGATCAAAAACTTATCACTCTCTCAGAGGATAAATTTTGAAAAGGCACCCCATAGTAAAGTAAGTCGTATTCACGACAAAAACGTTCAACGGTGGTCCTTCATAGGTCCAATACGTTGGATCATTGGTCCAATGAAAGTCAAATCAATCGTTCAACCACAGACTAACAGACAGGACACTCACATTAGATTCTTTAACCATATAAACGGTCATTTCGAATATTCATTTATTTGGGACAGTACTCACATGTATCATGATGGCACCACGTTACCCTATCAAAAACATTCTGTCTGTCATCTAGACTGTGTTTATTTTTTTCATTCACCAACCGAGTTGCCATTCATACAGAATTACCTGTAATGTATTGATTTGTATACCCCCATGCGAATTTCATGCAGGATACAGATTAATTACATATTGCCAAAACTATATACAGAATTGTGCCTACTTCTCATCCTACAACGCAATACAAAATCGAACCCGTTTTGTTACAATATTTACTTGCTTCTGGTCTGCCGTCACTTAATTTCGGGTGAAAATTACCAACACAATCAAAAATAGTCTAGATGAACAACGTTGAGTAAAATAAATGTTTACCTTCCAACATCGCTAAAAAAGTTAAATATATTATCAACGTAATCTAAAAATTTATTGTGACGATTCATTTTCAAATATTTCGATGAAATCAGGCAAACCTGCAAGCAGCTGATCAGTGTTGACAAACGAGGGGAAACCAACTAGTAAAAAAACCTTTATGTAACACAAGGGGTGTATAGATAGTAGATAGTTCGCGCAGTACAATATAGGTGGAACTAGTGCATAACGAAAAATTATTTTTATAAGAATTTACTCATACTGTCATGTCTGTTAGTCTGTGGTTCAACGGTCAGTCGGTGTTGAACAGTCGTTCGCACCGCACGCGCATAGCTCTTGGCTCCTGGAATTTTTTTCTGGCTACCTAGAGTTTCATTGATTCAAGGCTTCAGTCTTTTTCAAGGCTACCTGAATCACTAACAGTCTTTTTAAAGACTAGCAATTAGTCAGCCTTTCTCAAGGCTATAAAGAGAGTGATATTAGAGTGACTAAGTAATACAAAGAGTGATATTAGAGTGACTAAGAAATTAATCAGCCTTTTTTATGGCTAGCTATTCAAAGAACTAATCTTCGAACTAATCAGTCTGTATCAAGACTTTTCCAAACTAGGAGTCTAATCGAAGACTAATTTAGCCTAGTTAATTTAATTTAAAATTTCACTCATTTCGAATAAGGCCTTCGTCCAACCGGAAAGGCAACAAGCCTAGGGTTAAAAATAATTCAATACGGAATAAATCACAATCCGTTATTCAACATTTTTCTAATAACATTCACGATCTTATAGAATTTGAATGTAAAAATAAAAGACAACGGACGGATTTCCCTTCCGTTGATTCTATGCCGTCTAACAATATTTACGAGATTCTTCCTGAATCCGATTGTAGCGACACAGAAGAAAATTCTTCAAAAATTCCCAAAATGGACGCTTGTCGTTCTGAGAAGAAACATCAATCTATGCCACCAGTGACGGTGATGATTTCCGACTTCAAAGCATTCCGTACTGAGCTTTCTACTTTTCTCCCGGAAGTAAAAGTCTCATTTCAAATCGGACGAAGAGGAGAATGTCGAGTCTTTGTTGATGGATTGGAAGATTACGAACGTCTTATTCGATATTTGTCCGCGAAACTTCATAAATTTTATTCATATGATATAAAATCAGACAGACTCTTCAAGGCTGTCTTGAAAGGCTTATCAAATGATCAATGTATTGATGAAATTAAAAATGAACTAAAAGAATTGCTTGGTTTTGCCCCTTCGCAAGTAATACTTAAGAAAAAAGAGCGAATGGTACTTCTAAACCACGCTCTGGAATGAACTTCCCATGAACTTTACCTAATACACTTCAATCGAAGTGATGTAAACAATTAGAAAACTTTAGAAAAAGTACGTTTCATTTCCCACATTAAAATCCATTGGGAACATTATAAACGGCATAATCGTGTTGCAAACTTAACGCAATGTCGTCGTTGCCAAGGCTTCGGCCATGGAACCCAAAATTGTCATATGGATATACGGTGTTTGAATTGTGGTAAAATGCATTCGAAAGACGTTTGTCCAATGAATGAAACCACTGATAAATTTTTATGTTCAAATTGCGATGGAAATCATAAATCCAATTATTTGAAATGTCCTGTCAGGGAAATAAGTTTTAACCCTCGTTCGCTTAGACAACAAGTCAAATCAACGACCTTAAATTTACAGAACATACCTGAAAATCAAAAAACCGTTACAAATGCCACGCCTAATTCTTCTAAGGCACTTATTTCTTCAAATTTAAAACAAAAAAACAGGTACGCCTGCCAAATCATCTTCTAACGAAAACAATTTATTGACCGGTAGATCGATCTCGTCATCATCTTCTTCTAATGTCAGTTATGCTAGTATAACAGGTAGAAATCTACCACTTAATTCTTCTAATGTAAATAATCAAAACACAGGACCGCCTTGCAGTTCATCTTTAACGAAAACAATTTATTAATAGGTAGATCGGCCATATCATCATCTTCTAATGGCAGTCTACCTACAAATATTCCTTCAATGCCATTCGCTTCTTTAAATGAAGTTGATTAAGGCGATATAACTGAAAATAAAATGATCTACCTACAAGATCAACATTTTCAAATGATCATCCAAATGAATTCGACTTCATCACTTTTTGAAGCATTTTAAATCGGATGGCAATTCGCAAATAATATTATAATGAATTTTAAATTTAACAGTGATGTTCAATAATTATTTGAGTATTTTAAATTGGAATGCGCGATCGTTGAAATCGAGTGAAGATGAATTTTATAATTTTCTCAAAGTTCACAAAATTCATATTGCCATTGTGACAGAAACTTTTCTGAAACCAAATGTCAAATTGAAAAGTAATTTGTTCATCGATTTGCCAGGTTTACTGGAATGGGTGGTGGAGTTGCCATTTTTATCCAACGGCAAATTAAACATCGAATTTTACCTTCTTTCAATACTAAAGTTATTGAAAGCTTGGGAATCGAAGTTGAAACCATTCATGGAATTTATTTCATCGCTGGAGAATATTTGCCATTCTAATGCACCGGCGAACAATTAAAATTCTTTAAAGGCGAATTGCAAAAACTCACAAGATATCGATCGAAATTTTTCGTAATACGGGACTTAAATGCTAAGCATGTCGAGTGGAATTGTACGAAAAATAACAGTAATGGTAAAATACTCCATAATCAACTCTCAGCTGGTTACTTCACAGTTCTTCATCCCAGTAATCCTACTTGTTTCTCTTCCGTGAAAAACCCGTCTACAATTGATCTGGTTCTAACAGATCAAAGTCACATTTGTAGTGAACCGATTACACATGCTCACTTTGACTCAGATCATCTTCCAGTAACATTCAGACTTTCCAACGAAGCTATAATTAATCCAATTAGTTCTATATTCAACTATCATAGAGCTAATTGGTTGGTTTACAGATCTCACATTGAAAATCATGTGGATCATGAAACTATTTTAGAAAATTCTGCTGACATCGACACAGCAATTGATAATTTGAATCATTATATTATCGAAGCTCGAAATCTTTCAGTTCCCAAAGCTCAAACTAAATTAAATTCTCCTATTATCGATGACAATCTTCAACTGCTCATTCAGTTGAAGAATGTTCGTCGACGACAATATCAACGTTCTCGTGATCCTGCAATGAAAAACATAGTTAAGGATTTACAAAAAGAAATTAAACATAGATTTACTGTTTTGCGAAATGAAAATTTCGCTAAAGAAGTTGAACAAATTAAACCATATTCTAAACCTTTCTGCAAACTTTCTAAGGTTCTTAAGAAACCTCTAAAACCAATTCCTGCTCTCAAGGAAGGAAATCAAATATTTCTTACAAATGGCGAAAAAACTCAAAAACTTGCTCAGCAGTTCGAGAGTGTACACAATTTTCATTAGAACGTTGTGAGTCCTATTGAAAGTGAAGTCTCACTGAAATATGATCATATTTCAACCCAAGTGTTATCACAAGATGACATTATTGAGATGAATTTTGATGAAATTAAATCAATTATTAGGAAACTTAAAAACCTGAAGGCTCCTGGTAATGATGGAATTCTTAATATTCTCATTAAAAATCTGCCCGATGTTCCCTTGAGACTCCTGGTTAAAATTTTCAACAAGTTTTACTTACTTCCCAAAACGATGGAAAAACGCTAAAGTTATTCCTATCCTCAAACCTGATAAAAACCCAGCAGAAACATCAAGTTATCGACCAATTAGCTTACTTTCTTCTATCAGTAAACTTTTTGAATAAATTATCTTGTTGAGAATGATGTCTCATATAAATGAGAGTTCAATTTTTTACCAGAGCAGATTAAATTTCGTCATGATCATTCAACTCAACCCGTGGACAACTTACATCGAAAATATATTTAACAGTATCCCATACATCGAAAATATAAGTAAAAGTTTTGGTTCTCTGGTTCCACAATTGCGTCGTAAATGGAATAACATTTCGAAATAACGTATCTGTTTTTCGACAATCTGCGGTTTATATTCTTATATTAAAATAAGTAAAATAAATTCTGCTAGCATTTCTTGACATTAATAACATAATTATGATGATAAGGTACTATGGTTTAGTAAAAGTATAATTTTGCTCTTTTCATCAATAGAAGGTTTAAAAGTAGTTCATCACATTTTAATGAACGATGAACGTGAAGTAATTTATTCTACTGAATCTTGAAGTACAATACTACTTATTTGCAAACCAAGATTAAATCTATGGTTCCCTTATCTTTATCCGAGTCGTTAGAAGATCATTCAATGATAACAAATACTAATTATTTGCGTGTTCATTGTTACGACTAAATACGTTAGGTGCTCTTTAGTCACACACCACATTTCTAAAAACACTTCATTTCTAACTCTATCAATTACTATTAATAATTATCTTTTTAAAACAAAGAGAAAACGTTGGGCAGAGTGAATTAAAAGATAAAAAAATTACAAAATACGCATATTTGTAGATTTACGACTGGTGTTATGGATAAGTTTGTTGCTATGCAGCGCTGTTATAAAAAATCGCAACATTTTCATTTCATTCAGGAGTTCTTGCGTTCACAATATGAAAATTACGCTCCTTTCAAATATGTTGCTGGAACCATACACAGTAACCGTAAATAACGTAATGAAGTACTGGTTTCTCTTGTAATCTTTTTGTTTCGTGATTCATTGCACCCGTATTGTTTAGGTACACTAGCGCCGTCCTGAATTCAGTGGAACACATATGAAACAGACTCATTTCTGTCAGGCTGCGTATGGGTTGATTCAACTACTCATCAACTTGTCAGAGTAATGAACACGATAAAAGCAAATAAATCTTCTGGGTTATTCACTGGAGTTGCTCTTCTAGACATAGAAAAAGCATTCGACAGTGTTTGGCACAAAGGTTTAATAGCAAAAATGTCTGATTTACAGTTTCCTATTTATTTGATCAAAATGATTCAAAATTATTTAATTGATCGTACTCTTCAGGTTAGCTATCACAATTGCAAATCTGAATTGCTACCCGTACGAGCCGGTGTTCCGCAGGGTTCGAGCGTAGCTCCAATCTTGTATAATATTTTCACTTCTGATCTTCCAAATCTACCCGTTGGTTGTTAGAAATCGCTATTCTGTGACGACACAAGTCTGTTAGCCACAGGTAGAAATCTAAGAGCGATCTGCAGTCGCCTACAAAGAAGTTTAAATATTTTCAGTGATTATCTGTAAAAATAGAAAATTAAACCAAATGCATCAAAAACGCAATTAATTATCTTTCCTCATAAGCCAAGAGCTTCTATTCTTAAACCAAACAATAATCACATTCTCAAATTGAATGGCTTGGAATTGACATGGTCTGATCAAGCTAAATTGAGGTTTCTATGCCTGGTGAAAAATGATGGGTGGCCCTACTGAAAAATGGGTGGCCAACAGTTCCTGATGAAAACAAAACAATATGTAAAAGCGATTCACACGCAGCATCAAGCGACTATCACCTACATGGAACGATTTCGGAACAACAACATTAATTGTGAGCAATTCATATGAAAGGACACTACGTCAAGTTCACGGAACATTTTAACGTCGGATATAATAGCAATATTCGGCTAAAAAAATGTATAAAAATAATCTGGACGTCGACGGAAGTTGATTGATCGTCTGAATCGTGTTTAATGCATGCGTTTCCTGATGAAAACAAACCAATCTCATTTACATTTGTGGTTGTAAGTGAGCTGTCAGAGAGCCTAATACTTAGGTTTAACGTATGACAAAAAAACTCACTTTCAAGGATCACATTGAAGGAATCCAGGCAAAGTGTAATAATTATATTAAACGCTTATATCCTCTTATAAACAGAAATTCTAAGCTCTGTCTAAAAAACCAATTGTTAATTTATAAACAACTTTTTAGACCAGCCATGCTTTATGCAGTACCAATTTGGTCAAGTTGTTGTTCCACCAGGAAGAAAACGCATCAAAGGATTCAGAATAAAATTATTAAAATGATTTTGAAGTGTCCCCCCTGGTTTAACACAAAAGAGTTACACAGACTCACAAATATAGAACCATTCGATGTAATGTCACATAGTATTGTAAGCAAATTCCGACAAAAATCGATGCAATCTTCAATTGAATCGATTCGCTTTCTGTATTAGTTAGTAAGTTAGTATATAAGTATTAGTATTTTCCCTTATTACACAACCCAAGTAACAATTCGAATGCCTAATGGTTTTGATTGTAGTTTATAGAAGTTTTGTAATTGATTTTTCAATCACTACCTGTTTTATGACAACTATAATAAATGTCTCTTTTAACAAGTATTATCATAGTTTTTAAAGCTTCTATAAAACTTTTTACCCAGACTAACAACTGGACTAAAAATAAAACAATGTGTACTAGAATAAAACCATGCAAACGCTCTTAATATTGCTTTCAAGCATTTTCTTTAAAACATTATTGCCAGTTAAATTCTTTCATAAATCTAGTTTTGTGTGTGTGCGTGTTCATTGGATGACAGTTTCACTCAGAGCAAATTTGAGGGTTCTAAAGTACATTTATGACACATTTGTTGTGGGCTATTTGATTTATTGCTTCTTGGGTTAAGCGTAATTTGCATTAAAGAAAATTTCATGGCCGCCATTATGATGCCCTATACCGTTGCATTTATTGACATCAAATATACTTCGAAATGCAAAAACGAATAAAAATGATGGGCTTTAATGATTCATTTTCAGAACGTATACACAAGTTTTAATGCCACGAAATAGTTTTATACAAAAATGACGAAGAATCACAAAAAATAATTTTCAAAAATCATGGAAATTTTCGCAAAAACTGCATTTATTTGAAGGCGATTAGTTATAATTCTTATTTTTATCCAAACATTCACGATAAAAATAAAAGCGCATGAAGTTTTTACGTTCGGAAAAAACCTCAAACTTGTTAATAAAATCTAATATATTCTGGTTGCATTCAAAGCAGACATGACACACACATAGCCATGAAAAATATTATCAAAACGACAATTTATTCATAGCGGAATTCATTCCTTCCGAATAAATTAAATGTTGATCGTAAAGCTGGTTTCAAAATTTTCTTGAATTTGGAGTTTTAACGCAGGTTTATGCTAATTCTTCACTTTGCTTTATAAACATTATGAAGAATGGTCCACTTGGCAGGAACATGCTCTTATAGAGGGTTTCAGTAGGCTTTCGTGGAGTTTAAAGTTGTAATGCAAGATTTATTATGTAGCATTGAAGACAGCTACAAGTATTTATTAATATTAAAATTGTTACTTGGGAATACAAGTAATGATGTCCTCATGGTAATAACTAAATCACACACATATATATATATATATATATATATATATATATATATATATATATATATATATATATATATATATATATATATATATATATATATATATATATATATATATATATATATATATATATATATATATATATATATATATATATATATATATATATATATATATATATATATATATATATATATATATATATATATATATATATATATATATATATATATATATATATATATATATATATATATATATATATATATATATATATATATATATATATATATATATATATATATATATATATATATATATATATATATATATATATATATATATATATATATATATATATATAAAGCTGAAAAGTCACCACTTGTGGCTGAACAACCAATTTAAATCCTAACAATTTAAGTTTAACTCATATTCCAATAAATATAAAATAAAAATAAATCGTTCAACAGCAGAACAAAACGGGACCTTCGTTTGCCGATTTTGAAACAGACCGTTGAACCGAATGCCA
Organism: Malaya genurostris; assembly: GCF_030247185.1. Taxonomy (NCBI): domain Eukaryota; kingdom Metazoa; phylum Arthropoda; class Insecta; order Diptera; family Culicidae; genus Malaya; species Malaya genurostris. Next base: position 187,172,981 of record NC_080571.1, read on the forward strand.
TTTTTTTCGTTCAACAAACCCGGCAGACAGAGGTCCATTGTTGAGCCATTTCTAACATGAGGAGTTGGAGCCCCGTTGGACTAGTTTTACTGCAGAGTTTCTGAAGTTTTTTCCACTTATTTGTTTAAACTAACAATACATATCTGCCCAATACTTCTACTTCACGTAGAATAACAACAACTTTTCTTTCTATGTAAAGGTAACACTTAATTTTCACACTATTTTTGCAAGAGAAAAAACAACAACAAACCGTTCCAGCAAATTGAACGAATATTTCGTGCAATATGTCGATCAACAAGCGCTCAAAAACTAACAAAATTTCACAATAAAGCTTTCATAACATAGTTTCATCACAGGCGGTAATTGTATGGAACTTTCATTGAATGTCAAATTATATGTTAACAATCGAATGATGTCAAATCATTCACAGTGCTTCGCATTGTATATTTTAACACTTTCCCGCAATTTGAACATTCGATACACTGAATAACTTTCTATGATTTTAGGTAACCCCTAAATGAAAACAACTGCTGGTTGCTCGACTTTCGCGATGAACTGCAGGTAAGTTTTCCCTTCTTGATGAGTTCACGGATGAAGAAACATTTGATGTTCAAGTTTTTTTCATCCTTTAATGTGATCTTGGCTCCTGCCCGATGTTCATACATGGAATACTGTCCTCCATTATAACGAACTACATCCAATTCGTAGAGAAGTTGAGTTAACCACGCACCTTCTTTTGTATCTGGACTGAAGCGCTATTAGTTTAGCTTCAGTTGTAGATAAGCTGACTGTTGGTTGCCGTTTCGTTAACCACGAAACTAAATTACCGATAAATTGAAATAGATTTCCTCTCATCAGGATCATTGCATAGTCTACATCCACAAATCCTATGAAGTCAGGATAACCATTTTTGTTTAAATAAATGATTTTTATATTACTCTTTCTTTCTTTTCTTTCTAACAGCTATAGGCCTGGGGTGTCCTTTTCTGTATCAAGCATACGTCTCCACATAACTTGGTCCATGGCTGCTCGTCGCCAGCCACTCAAGGCACGGATGCTTCTGAGATCACCAGCGAGCAAGGTAGATCGATCAAGTGGAGCACTTGATCGATCTACCTTGCTCGCTGCGCTCCTCTTCTTCTTGTACCAGTCGGATTAGATTCAAGAACCATTTTCAACGGGTTGTCGTCCGACATTCTTATGACATGCCCAGCCCATCGTAGACGTCCGATTTCAGCTGTCCGTACGATAGGTGGTTCTCCTAGCAGCTTTTGCAATTCGTGATTCATACGCCGTCTCCACGTTCCGTCTGCATCATAGATTTCATCTCCGCCATAGATGGTACTCAGTACATAGATGGTTCTTTCGAAAACACTGAGGGCGCGTTGGTCCTCTGTCAATATAGTCCAGGTCTCGTGACCATAGAGAACAACCGGTCTAATGAGCGTTTTGTAGATGGTCAATTTCGTGCGGTGGCGTACTTTTCTCGATCGGAGGGTTTTTCTGAGTCCAAAGTACGCACGATTCCCTGCCAAAATACGTCTATGAATTTCTCTGCTGGTGTCATTATCGGCGGTCACCAGTGAGCCAATATCAGCGAAGCCAAAAAGTTGTACGAACTTTCGGAAGATCGTGCCACTCGTATCGATCCTCGCTCTTCGAATCACACCTTCCAGGGCAATATTGAACAAGATACAAGAGAGTCCATCACCTTGACGTAGTTTATCCGGGAAACCTTGACGTCAGTTTATCCGGGAAACCGTATTCGTGCATTATCTGCCATAGCTGTTCTCGATCGATTGTGTCGTATGCCGCTTTGAAGTCAATGAATAGGTGATGCGTGGGTACGTTGTATTCACGACACTTCTGGAGTACTTGTCTTATCGCGAATATGTGATCAGTAGTGGCGCGGGCTCCAGTAAAGTAGTGCGGGCTCCAGTAATCGGCCTTACGAATTCGTTAGCTATTTGTGACAGACAACGGCAAAGGATTTGGGAGAGAACCTTGTAGGCGGCGTTGAGCAATGTGATTGCGCGGTAATTGCATCAATCTAGCTTATCGCCCTTTTTGTAGACGGGACATACCATTCCATCCATCCATTCCTGCGGTAGAATCTCCTCCTCCTAGAAATCATCCAGTGCAGCGGGAGCGAGCCAGTGCCTCTCCTCCATGTTTAAGCAGCTCGCCTGGTAACTGGTGATTGCCCGCGGCTTTGTTGTTCATCAGCTTGCCGATCTCCTCACTTATCTCCGACAGATCAGGGGCTGGGAATCTGTCGTCGCAGTACGAGTGCTACGTAGCTGCTCGAGATTGAGTCCCAGCGTTCCTGTGCGACGAGTATTGTGCACCGTCGATAGTTGTGAGCGCATACAAACCGCGACAATGTAGTAGTTAGAATCAATGTTGGCAAAGCGGTAAGTGCGGACATTGATGACGTCGGAGAAGAATCGCACGTCGATGAGAACGTGGTCGATTTGGTTTTCCGTATGTTGATCCGGTGATCTCCAGGTGGCTTTGTGGATATCTTTGCGGGGAAAGAAGTTGCTCCGAACTACCATTCCTCGGGAGGCTGCAAAGTTAACGCATAGTTGACCGTTGTCGTTTGTTACCGCGTGCAGGCTCTCCAGCCCGATCACGGGCCTGTACATTGCCTCCCGGCCTACCTGAGCATTCATGTCGCCGATGACGAGTTTTACATCCCGCCGTCGATAGCTGTCGTAGGTTCGTTCCAGCTGCGCGTAGAGTGCTTCCTTCTCGTCGTCGGGTCTCGTCTCATGTGGGCAGTGCACGTTGTATTACTCGTTCCTCGTAAATATCGCAATATTCGCTTTAAACCTGACCAATTCCAGTCAATAACATATTTGGAATAATTACTCAATCTGTTTACCGCAACGCACATATCTGGTCAGGATGTCAACGAAAGGTATTGTAGACATCCTAACAGTTGCCTAAATGGTTCTTCTGTAATTTTTGCCTCAGATTTCGACCCTTTAGTAGTGGTAACCAATGGTGTCCCCACTGGTTTACAATCACTCACTCCAAACCGCTTAGAGTTTTCTATGTATGTGATTCAGAAAAATTTCATTCATCTGATTCCTAAAATCACGATTTATTTCCATTTCTAGAAAACGTTTTACTTGATTAAGAAAAACCATATATTGGTTTCAGGCCTTCGAATACACAGTTAACCACTGCCCAAGAGATATTTTATTGCAATGCGTCAAATTCATATTGAATCGCATGCCTCAAATCTTCAGATTTCATTAAACTTAAAATGTAGCGAGGAATTCCTTCTTCACAAAGTACAGCCGCTTTTGCTGAGTAGTCTAAATACCACGAAGGTATTTTCCTCTCAATTTGACTTTGACGCAATGAATATCGTATAATCGAATGAACAGAGATATATTAATTTCATACTAATCATAAACACGGAATGAATTCATTATAAAAGAATATAAAAAAAATAATAATAAACATTTAACAAAAATTTATATTAATCTGTTTACATACATACATTTCAGAAATTTTTAAGTTCCATTGTGATTGAAACAGAAAATACAGGAAAAATAACTCACAGAGCATCACATGATGTAATTATGTGTCATGAACTCAATAGATTTGAAAATCATTGTGAAACGGTCAATAATTCAGAAGTGATTTTCAAAGTTGATGAGATCCCGCACAATAACTTTAATCGTGGAGTTATGTGGCATATGTGGCAGGAACAGAAATACTGTTTTTGATTGACTCTGGGGCAGAAGTTAATACTGTCGGAAGCGAAATATTTGAGTCGCTTATGCGTGACAAAAAAACGAGTTGTGAATTATATTGTATAACTGAAGGTACTGATAAGCCACTAAAAGCTTATGCAATGACAGAAGAGATTCAGGTAGTAGCAACATTCATTGCAGAGTTGGTCATAAGCGATTACCGTCCTCGAGGAATGGAAAAATTTTATGCTGTAAAAAATGGACGAGCATTAATAAGTAGAGATACTGCATTGCGATACAGTGTACTGCCGCTTGGACTTGATGTTCCGATTTGTTCGAAGTCTGATTTTTTTGATCGGGAAGTAATTCAAACGCTGACTGTAAAAAAGGAATTTCCCAAGTTTAATATGCCCCCTGTGATTATAAGCTATGACGAAAGTATGTCACCATCCAGAAAAATATACACTAATATTCCTCCAGCATTCAAAGCAGATACTGAACGTCGAATCAATGAATTCTTAGAATTAGGTATCATTGAGTGTGTCACGGATGATATGAATAAAACCTATTGTTCTTCACTCTTAGTCGTACCAAAAGGAAAGAATGATGTGCGACTAGTAGTTGATCTTCGAGGTCTGAATAAAGCAATTATTCGCAGTCCTTTTAGAATGCCAACTTTGGAATCTATTCTGATTGATCTTCTTGATTGCAAGTGGTTCTCAAAAATTGATATGACTAGCGCTTTCTTTCACATAGAACTGGATTCAAATGTAGACACCTGATGAATTTTTTTGCGGGTGATGGAATGTTTCGTTTCAAAAGACTTCCATTCGGCCTCACTAATGCATCCGAAGTATTCCAAAAAACCTTACAAACAATAGTGTTGGCTGATTGTAATGGAGTATGCAACTACTTGGATGACATACTTGTGTTTGGGAAAACTAAAGAAAAGCATGATACAAATCTGAATGCGGTTTTGAAGAGGTTGCTAGAGCACAATGTGTGCATCAACGAAAAAACAGCGTTTTTGCTCAACAGTCGGTGAAATTTTTAGGTTTCGAGGTGTCACGAGACGGTCTGAAGATAGAAGAGGATAAATTTAAATCCATTCGCGAATTCCGACATCCGGAAAATCAGCAGGAAGTGAAGAGTTTTCTGGGACTAATGAACTTTGCAGAGCGTTTTATTATTTCTAGAGCGGAGAAGACCAAATATTTGCGAGAACTTGATAAATCTGATTGTTTTTACTGGAACGGCCGGGTACAGGTAATTTTTAATCGGGTACGGGTAAAATTTTTAATTTTTTATCGGGTACGGGTAATTTTTTTTATTGTTGATCGGGAACGGGTCGGGTCCGGGTAATTTTTTTTTTGCTGATCACTCGGGTACGGGTCGGGTTCGGGTATAAGAATTTCTATACCCGAACATCTCTATTAGTTACTCTTGTTTTACATTGGTCCATATTAACTTTACGATCACATCTTCGTACATCCTCCTCCCCACTGAAATTACTATTTCTGAAGAAGTGCGATACTGCGGTATGAATCGACGAATCAAGGATTATCTTTTCCGTAGGCAATGTGATTAGTTTCTCGATTATGGATTGCATGAAAGAAAGAAAGATCAAGTAGATCCAAAATAAAAGTTTGAACATATGGACAGGTCCTCACATGGACTCTGTTACGTATCGTTTTGTATCACACTACTGGTGGCTGCTTTTCAGCACCGAACCACCAGTTCAGGGTCGTTTACCTTGTTGGTCTCCTGGAGAATCTTCACTTCACTATTTTTAGGCGGACTTTCTTCCCAACCTGTGGCCACTGAGTAAATCGTTTCGGCGGAAACAAGTAACAAAATACACAAAATGGACGACACAGCTTGTATAAAAAAAGACCGTACAATTTTTAACTTTTAAAGGCTATATTGTATCTATACTAATATTTTTACTTGCGCAAGTTTATTTGAAGAACTTCGTAGCTCAGCTCTCCGTTGCGGCCGTGATGCACGTTGGTCGACTTGATGGTTCTCTGGACGACGGGCGGGGTGGAACTCTGCTATGGGGCGATGGAACAGCAGATGATGTAGCAACTCGGCCTGTCTGTAGCGGAGGCCTTCGTTCCGAGGATGATCCCCGGAGAGTGGTATTGTGCGCACTATTTTCTGTTGCACTGTAAGGCACACGCGTCGGGCTTGCAGCAAACGAACATAACCGGCAAATTTAACCAGTTTATTGAACTTGGGCCGGTACGAATTATTGATCCCTTTGGATCCACTAAAAAATTTCATAGACCAGAAATTTAAATGACGGAACGGAACGGATTGTCACTTTTGATGGGTGACACGCTGCTGCAACCTTTACTCTACCGGGTCAACCAAATACTAGCTCCTGCTTAAGGGTTTTCCCGCGGTTTTATCGGCTTGCTGTCCATTTTCCATCCCAATCCCACCGCCGTCTTCAAAGCATGCCACCCCGCATTTTATGCTGCGATGATGACGACGATGACAGTGTGTAGACAGATGACGGTTACAATGTATTATCGTTTTCTGGTTGGTGTCTTGATTAATATTTGTACCTACTATACTTGTTTCCTTTTTCTAAATATTATTTAATATGTGATATGATTTGATATATGAATTGACGAATGTGAATAAATGAATAATACAAATAAATAAATAGTGTAAATAAATGATTGTAAATATATAAATAAATAATAAATAAATGTAAATAAATAAATAATAAATAGAATAAATAAATAATAAATAGAATGAATAACTAATAAATAAACAAATGGAAATAAATAAATAAATCAACAAAACCCTACTTTTTGACACCAACCTTTGCTATTAAGCAGAACTTAAACGTGACTCAAACGTGTAAACACGGAGAAGAAACGCGATTGACATTTAAATTCTTAGACATTTACTGACAATTGATATAAACAAAAATATACAATATTTGAAAAATATATACAAGCTGGACTCAGTGACCAAAGGAACAACATTGTGACCAACGAATAACAGGTCACAATTTTCCCCGACTCGGTTTAAAAAAAACCATAGGTTTTTTTTTTCGAACAAAAGCCGACTTCTAATGCGACTACTTCTTCCTTAGTACCAGTTTCAATTCCGAGGGATGATTTTTCCAAAGGCCAGAGGAGCTCTCTCTCCCGGAATTGTATGATTCTAAAGCAGTGAGCCTGTCCATTTTCAGTCTCGTGCTCTTGCCGAAATATTTGTCAAAATCAGGTGCGATATGTTCCATCCATCATTCCCAAAACAACTGCGAAAGTGTAGCTGTCGAAACTGTTTAATATGCGTCAGAATTTGAGACGGTCTTTGCATTGGTAGAGCAGAAATATTGATCGGAAACACAACAAATAACAGAAACTATCCGGAAGAAAAACAGACTAAATTTCACATTTTCTCCCCTTTTTCACTGTCACGAAAACGACGCTCGGACAAAAAACCACTACTGTCACAAGAACGACGCTTGGACAAATCAACACTACTGTCACAAGAACGACGCTTGGACAAAACAACACTACTGTCACAAGAACGACACTTGGACAGAATATTTTCAACCTAACTCATTCGTACGTCTCATTCATTCACATTCATTCATTCTCAGTCACACTAACATTCATTAATTTTACTCAATCGCACTCACTTTCTGACTCCATATTCATTCATGTTCACGACACGCATACTACCTTAAACTAATTAAAACTTATATTACGGATCCACTAATGCTAAAATCTTTATCTTTTGGACTCTTTCGCGAAGAGTCGAAAAGATTGATAAATTTAATGAAATGTCTCACTCGTTACGTACTTCAATTACTCTCTCGACTTGCGAGAGAAAATCTTATGAAGCTACGTCGAATGAACCCATTTACGTTGAGAGTGTATAGGCAACAACCGAATGACGGGCAAACGTGATCCCGCCACCCTGGATTCTACCCTGTCGTACAGGTGTTTATCTTCCGATCTGTCAGTTATACTTGCACGTTGCTGACCAGTTGCTGAAAATGGATCGAATGCTGATACCGCTGATATCATTTGGATAATGCTGGTACATATTTGGTTAATCTTATCGTTTTGTTTTGTTTATTTTTAGGTTTTTTTTTTTGGAGCTAATGTGGCCGTTTTATTCGCTGCCTGGAAATATGTGAATGGAATGAGTGAAAAGCACGATAAATAAACAAGTGTTTTAGAAAATTTTGTTTTAATGATGCCGCGTTGTTCTGCTATCCGGGTTTCAAGTGTTCGACCGGCCAAATGCCGATGTTTTTACCATTTAAATCCTCAAGTTCATACGAGGACGTTCCGATTTTCGATCTTATTCGGCAGGGTAGAAACAATGGACCGTATTTGGAATTATAGTGTTCCGCTGCGCTAGATTGTTTCATGTTTTTACGATAGACCATTTGACCTTCGATAAACGATTTAGAAAATTTACGGTGACGTAAGTTATAACGGTCTCGAGAGGATTCGTGTGCTTTTTCCAAATTTTTGCGGACGAGTTCGTAGATACGTTCAAACATTTTTGTTCTCCGTTCTTCCAACTCTTTGACCGTTAGTGTTTCGTCGTTCCGGATAAGAATATGATCGGTACCAACTTCTATGAACTCATGTCCGCGAGTGATAAAATAAGGTGTGAAACCTGTCGACGAGTGAACACTAGTATTCAACACCATTTCAATCTCTGAGATACGAGTGTCCCAAACACGTTGGTCCTCCCTCACGTATGTCCGGATAGCCGCATTGATAGTTCTATTGACTCTTTCGACGGGATTCGCCTGTGAGTGATAGCGTGAGTTTAACCAGTGAGTGATCTTGAATCGATCCAATAGTTCCTTAAACTCTTTCGACACGAAACTGCTTCCGTTGTCAGTGATTATGACTTCCGGAATTGAGTTTCTCAAGAACCATTGGTCTTTCAAGATCGCACACATGGGCGCACTTCCGACAATCCTCACAGGATGAATCATCACCCATTTCGAAAACTTCCGCGACGAGTGCGGGGGAGGGGACCAATGAAATCTGCTGAAATTATTTGCCATGGGCGTGTAGCGATTTTCATTTTACCCATTTCAGGGACAGTGGGGACGGAAGTTGCCTTAACTTCTTTGCATAACCCACACTGTTTTACATATCGCCGGATCTCTACTGCCATCTTTGGCCAGTAGAATCGTTGCCGGATACGCGCAAGTGTCTTGTCATAACCCGGATGGAAACATTCATCATGACACTGACGAAGAATGGTGAGTATTTCGCTTGGTGGGGGAATCATTTTCCACTCAAACAGAGCATCGCAGGGATTGTTTTTGGCAGTGACGAACTTAAACAGTTTGCCATCGTCGATTCGAAAGTCCACGAAATCGTCGGGTTTAGTTTCTACTTTCCTCAACATTGATGAGTGCCACGAGGAATGATCAATGGTTGCAATGCTTCGCGACAGGGCGTCGGGAACCACGTTCTCTTTCCCTTTTCGATGCTTTACAGTCATATCGAACTGTTGCAAATTCAACGCCCATCGACTGCATCTAGACCCTACTTTCCACTTGGAACTGAGAATGTGGGTCAATGCGGAAGAATCCGTTATAAGGGTAAAATGATACCCTTCGATGTATCCACGAAATGCATCGATGGCGAGAATAGCAGCTAGTGCTTCTTTTTCGGCGGCATGGTAATTTTTCTGGGGTGTTGTTAATTTATGTGAGTAGAAAGAGATCACCCGTTCTACTCCCTGCTGTTCTTGGGTAAGCACCCCGGCAACTGCCACGTCGCTGGCATCCGTTTGAATGATAAACTCTTTGCTGAAATCTGGGCTGCCCAGGACGGGGGAAGAAACTAGTCGCTCCTTGATTTCGCAAAAGGCATGTTCAGCATCATCATTCCAACGGATGCATTTGGTTTTGGTTTGCAGAAGGTTTGTTAGTGCTGCAGTCACCCCGCTGAAGTCTGGAATGAAGCGACGGTAGTAATTCGCCATTCCTAGGAATCTTCTAAGCTTTGTTACTGTGGTCGGCCGTTCGTATTCGATAATTGGTCGAATTTTTTCCGGATTAGCCCGAAGACCCTCTATACTCAAAAGATATCCCAGGAAGGGAATCTCCGACACTCCAAACTTCGACTTCTCGAGATTTATGCTTAAGTTGGCTTTGCTCAGACGACTAGCAATTTCGATCAAGAGACTTTCATGTTGCTCAAACGTCTCCGTCACTACGACAATGTCATCGAGATAGACGAAGACGTGTGGTTCAAGCTCTCCATGGCCCAATACGTTATCCATTAACCGTGCCAGTGTTGCTGGGCTGTTTATCAGACCAAAAGGCATCCGCGTGTACTGGAATAACCCTTTACCTTGAACACAAAAAGCCGTGTACTTTCGCGATTCTTTTTCCAACGGAACTTGGAGAAAAGCTTCAGACAGGTCAATGGTGGACAAGTATTGAGCCTTGGGGAGTTGACCGAGAATGCGACCCGGGTGGGGGAGTGAATATGCATCTCGGATGGTTCGCTCGTTAATCTTGCGCGCGTCTAAACAAAGCCGAACTTTGTTGGGTTTGATAACCGGCACACAGTTGAGTGACCAATCTGATTGGCTTCGTTCCAAAATACCGATACTCAACAATCTTTTTAGCTCGACGGCTACCAGTTCCTGCGTCTTTGGAGACATGACGTATGGAAACTGGCGTACGGGAGGTTTATCTTTCCATTCTTCTCCCAGTACGATGCGATGTTGAGCACGGTTGGTTAACGTTAATTGTCCTTCCCGAGCAGGGAGGAACAATTTTTTTATGTTTTCAATGGAATTCTTCTCCCTGTCGGAAAGGATATTTACCGAATCTGGTTTTTCGTCGACAGATACCGCTGCAGTGGACTCCAACTTACCATAATTTAGAACTGCGGGACGGATTTTGAATCTTTTCCAAAAATCCATACCACAAATACAATTTATGGACAAGTTCTTAACAACCAGAGTAGGAATTACTCTAATACATCCTTGAAACTCAAATGGCAAATGAGCTTCCCCGCGAACTTGAAGCTCATCCCCACTGGCGGAACGTAAAATAACATTTTTGGACGAGTTATGTATTTTGTTAAATTTTAATTTATTAAAGAAAGTTTCGCTGACGAGCGTGTGGTTACTACCGCTATCCAGTAGAACACATAATGGATAATCGCCGATCTTAACTTGTGCGTATGGACGATTATCATTGGGAACGGGGTAAGATATTTGATATGTTACAGTAGGTATCACGTAAGTATCGCTGGTAGCTGGTATCCAGTACGGGGACGGAATGTTTTGAGAACTATAAGAGTCTATTACGCATTTGGAGATTGCGGGCGGCGATTTTCGCTCGCATTCAAAGCGTTTTTTAAACAATACGGACAGTGTTTCGTAGGGAAACCGCGAAGACCACACGTACTGCAGAAAACAGCACGAGGTTGTCTACACAACGCGACGTGATGACCGAATCTTCCACAATTGAAGCAGTTATTATCCGGTGGGGGAACGAGGGAATTAATTACATCTTCCTGGGTTAACTGCGGGCGCGGATGACTTCCAGATGGTCCAGCATCTGGGTCGGAATTGGCGTTTCGTTTTGGTTGGATGTTTTGCGACGGTTGGTTATTTTTATTCTGGGTTTGACTGAGACGAGACGTGTTAGAATAAACTCTAGTTTGGTTGGATTGAGACACTGCCGCGGTTTGGCCACTCTCCTGCTGACCGGTTGGTTGATTCTTGGGCCCTTTCCTAGAGTTTTGTCCAGCGCCTTCAACAACAAACACATTTTTTTCCGTTCCGAAAACCTTGTTATACGCGGAGAAGTTCAAAGCATCTAACTTCTGACCAGCGGCAAGCAATGTTTCAAGGTCAACGATCGGAATAAATGTCATTTGTCGTTTATAATCTACTCGCATATTTTGCTGTAAAATTTGCACTTTTTCGTAATCAGGGATTTGGACACTCATAGTTCGGAATAAATTTTCTATTTCAAAATAAAACTCGTGAAACGATTCTTGTTTTTGCTGACGACGCTGATAAATTTTCATTTTAATCAACGCGTCTAAATCAGGGTGCATATAGGTTCGCTTCAACTCAAACACTAGATGTTGCCAATTCAACAGTCTGCCTGTGGTACGCTGAGCCATATACCACTTCAGTGCTGAACCCGTAAACAAATGAATTGCCGATTCAAAAAGTTGTACCTCTCCCACATGTTCTGCTTGAGCTAATGCTTGAACCAGTTCAAGAAATTCATTTAGTTTCAGCCCCTGGTCATCACCGCTGTATTTTGCTATGTTCCACTTTGAGACTGGAAGTGAATGACGGCTCTGATACGGTATTGTATATGAATTAGGTTGGACTGTATTGAGCATTTGTGGGTCTCTTGCAAAAGAATATTGACCAGCTGGGGGTTGAGAATGGATGCTAGATATGGCTTCAGCTGGATTTGGTAACATTGTTGGATCGAAAAAAATGTGAGAAGGGTCATTGTGCATTAAATTATTGTTTTGAATTGGTTGGTTTGGATTATTGCGAAAATGTGGATGACTAGACGAAGAATCGAATTGGTTGGACGGCTTAGCAAATGGAATATTACTTAGAGGTCTTTTATTTAAACTGGGATATAGTGTGTATGGGGTGAATTTATTTGGGTCAGAGAGAGTTTGAGTCGTAGCATCTTTCATTTCCGTACGTTTAGCTAATTCAGCTTCTAAATTTAAAATTCTTGCTTGCAGTGATTCGATCCATTCTAGATCATCCTCACTGAGAGCAGTCTTTCGAGCATTATTATCATTTGACGGAGTCGGGGTAATATTTAGTTCTTCGTTTGTCCCAGGCGCTAAACAATCCCCCAAGAAAAAGCCAAGAAGTTCCACCAATTCAACCACCGTATTTTGCAAATTACTATGCAAGTTTGGCGAACCTCTCGATTCACCCAGAACAAGCACAAAACGCATACCGACGTGAACTAAACGGCAACAACAAACCTTCTTGGAATCCTCATCCCCTTCTTCCAAACTCGCTTTCAACTCGGCATACCGCTCCAAACAATTTTCAATTTCGGTAGTTGGATCAGTTACCATTCTACGGAAGCATTTTCCCGTCGTATCTTCCCTTTCCACTTTCAGCTGATCTTTCAACCATTTACGCTTTCGCGTGCGATCCAAACCTATGGAGAGACTAACGGAACGGGAAACCAATTCATGGTCCAGTTCGTCGTCGGCTAAGTACTCCACTTTTAATTTGTAGTACAAACCTGAGAGTAGCTGACAAGCTCCATCAAAGGTGAGATTTGCCTTGGCCATCGTACTAATAAACGACAGAAACCAATCACAAATCGAAAAAACGACGATAAATTTTACACCCGCTAGAAAATAAACAAATATCACAAGTATTTATATAATGAAGTGGTATTGGTAAATGTCAAATTTAGTCTGTATGTATGAATGAACACTTGGTAGATTAACATAAACGAAATAAAACGATCAATTTTCCCGCACAAACCATAGCATTTGACGGCGTGTCCGATGGACGATTTTTCATCACTCGCTACAATTCGCAAAAACAACAATTACAATTAATTTCACGAACAACTTCAGAAACTAATATCGACCTGATGACTAAACGAATATTGAAATGAACGGTGTGAATTGAATTTTCTCCGGGAGACACAATGAAAAAAGTGGTTTGCTTCTGGTCTAGGAATCAAAGCACTTTTTTTTTATTTTGCGTTGGGCGCCAATTGTTACGTATCGTTTTGTATCACACTACTGGTGGCTGCTTTTCAGCACCGAACCACCAGTTCAGGGTCGTTTACCTTGTTGGTCTCCTGGAGAATCTTCACTTCACTATTTTTAGGCGGACTTTCTTCCCAACCTGTGGCCACTGAGTAAATCGTTTCGGCGGAAACAAGTAACAAAATACACAAAATGGACGACACAGCTTGTATAAAAAAAGACCGTACAATTTTTAACTTTTAAAGGCTATATTGTATCTATACTAATATTTTTACTTGCGCAAGTTTATTTGAAGAACTTCGTAGCTCAGCTCTCCGTTGCGGCCGTGATGCACGTTGGTCGACTTGATGGTTCTCTGGACGACGGGCGGGGTGGAACTCTGCTATGGGGCGATGGAACAGCAGATGATGTAGCAACTCGGCCTGTCTGTAGCGGAGGCCTTCGTTCCGAGGATGATCCCCGGAGAGTGGTATTGTGCGCACTATTTTCTGTTGCACTGTAAGGCACACGCGTCGGGCTTGCAGCAAACGAACATAACCGGCAAATTTAACCAGTTTATTGAACTTGGGCCGGTACGAATTATTGATCCCTTTGGATCCACTAAAAAATTTCATAGACCAGAAATTTAAATGACGGAACGGAACGGATTGTCACTTTTGATGGGTGACACGCTGCTGCAACCTTTACTCTACCGGGTCAATCAAATACTAGCTCCTGCTTAAGGGTTTTCCCGCGGTTTTATCGGCTTGCTGTCCATTTTCCATCCCAATCCCACCGCCGTCTTCAAAGCATGCCACCCCGCATTTTATGCTGCGATGATGACGACGATGACAGTGTGTAGACAGATGACGGTTACAATGTATTATCGTTTTCTGGTTGGTGTCTTGATTAATATTTGTACCTACTATACTTGTTTCCTTTTTCTAAATATTATTTAATATGTGATATGATTTGATATATGAATTGACGAATGTGAATAAATGAATAATACAAATAAATAAATAGTGTAAATAAATGATTGTAAATATATAAATAAATAATAAATAAATGTAAATAAATAAATAATAAATAGAATAAATAAATAATAAATAGAATGAATAACTAATAAATAAACAAATGGAAATAAATAAATAAATCAACAAAACCCTACTTTTTGACACCAACCTTTGCTATTAAGCAGAACTTAAACGTGACTCAAACGTGTAAACACGGAGTAGAAACGCGATTGACATTTAAATTCTACTTAGACATTTACTGACAATTGATATAAACAAAAATATACAATATTTGAAAAATATATACAAGCTGGACTCAGTGACCAAAGGAACAACATTGTGACCAACGAATAACAGGTCACAACTCCTTATGCAAGGGCCTTATATCTTTGTTTTTACTGACTGATTTGGCATGAAGAAAACCTTGAATGACATCATTTGTTGAATGAAGATGGATTGACTGGCTAGGAACGTCTTCCTCTAATATTGATGGTGATTGACGAAATTTGCCATAACTCATTCTGTCGGCTCAGGGTGTAATGAGCCAATTGGTAAAAGGCATAGTTTTGAAACTGGGCGAGTGATGAGTCCCCGAGAGGTTTGTAGGGTAACTATTCTTACTACTCCATCCGGTCCAGGATGCAGCTCGTGAATTCTGCCGGTAGGCCACCGCGCAGGTGGAAAATATTCGTCCATGATGACGACCAAACAATTTGAACACTCAATTTGAACGAGAAGAGTCTCCATATCGTCGAAAGCTAGCGTGTTCCCACCAAGCACCCTAAGAAAATGTTTCTGTGCAGAGTGAATCGCCGCCTCCCAGAGTCCACCGAAATGGGATGCCTTTGGCGGATTGAAATGCCATCGAATTCCATTATTATTGCGTTCGATGGAAAGTTTATCTTTGAATTCCTTGTTTTGCATAAAACGCCGTAATTCAACGTAACTCCAAAAAAATTTCGACGGTTATCTGTATAGACATCTGAACATAGTCCGCGTCGTGAGACAAACCGAAATGCTTGCAAAAATTTACTTGTACTCAAATCCACGACTAGTTCCAGATGAACTGCCTTAGTGGCGAAACAAACAAATACAGCCACATATGATTTTAACGGACTGTCTCGTCGATGTCTTGGCTGAATGCGAATCGGACCCTAAAAATCAATGCCTACCACGGAAAACGGTTATGATGCAGTTACACGAGCAGCTGGAAGCTCGGCCATAAATTGTTGAATTAATTTTGGGCGGGCTCGTACACAAGTAATGCACTTGTGCACAATGTTTCTAGCTGATTTCCGTATGCCCAATGGCCAATATCGAAGTCGAACAGTGTTAATCATTAACTGAGGCGTAGCATGCAACAGTCGATGATGATGGGACAACAGAAGTAATTTCGTGAGTGCGTGAGAGCTTGGAAGTAAAATTTGATGCTTAACATCCTCTGATAGATGTGACTGTCCCAATCTTCCTCCTATTCTGATTACCTTGTCGTTTGAAGATATGAATGGATGAAACCATCGTAATTTTGAGTTACTCGAAACCGTATTTCCCTTTGACAGACATCTCCAATCTTCCGAAAAACATTGCTGTTGCACTAGGCGAATCAGTGTATTCTCCTCCTCCTTGAGCTCAATTGTTTCGAACCAACCAGTGATCCTGTCGTTCTTTGGTAGCCTAAGGTTTGTTCGAAATCGAAACAGATACGCGGTTATTCTAACTAATCGTTGATAACAGGAAAACCTTGAGCAATATTGGTCAATGAAGGAAATTGATTTTGAAGTGCAAATTGCAGCAGATTCAAGCTTGCGTCGCTCGAGATCTGTAGTTCCTTGACAATCCTTAACTACACTTTGATTTGGCCACTCTTCTATACCGTTAGTTGCCCACGACGGACCGTGCCACCATAATGTACTACTGAGTAATTCTGGCGCCGAACAACCTCTTGATAATATATCCGCCGGATTTTCATAACCCGATATGTGTCTCCAAATACCATTTTGTGTAGCGTGCTGAATTTTTGACACTCTATTCGCTACAAACGTCGTCCACGTCGAAGGTGCTGCCTTCAGCCAACAAATAACAATAGTAGAATCCGTCCAAAAATAGGAGTCTCATGATAATCAAGTAGCTGATATTATTTACTTAGCGACGAAAGTTCCGAATGGTATTTTTCCCACTGATCGTACAGGAGTGGTGGTAGTTCACGATCCCACTGCCATATAACTCCATCGTCATCCACGAGTGACCAGAGTGTCTGCATAAACGCTTTCGCTGTTACAACGACGGGCCCTACCAATCCAAGAGGGTCAAAAATCTGAGCAATATACGACAAAGTCAAACGTTTCGTTAATCTTGTTTTTTTCCGACAACGGAAGCTGAATTTGATACTTTAGGCAATCGCTCATCGGCTCCCAGTGCAAACCGAGCGTTTTAATATTTTGGTATCTATCAAAATCCACCATTCCGTGAATCGCAAGGTTTTCTGGTGGAATTCCCGCAAGAACTATTTTGCTATTTGATGCCCATTTCCTCAGTTGAAATCCGCCAGCAGCAAGCAACGAGTCTAATTGTTTGCGTAGCTCGATTGCCTCTGCTTTTGTTGCTGATCCAGAGTAAAGATCGTCGACGTAAAAATCTGTTTGAGCTGCCTTTGCATCGATTGGATACTTGTTTGCTTCATCTATGGCCAATTGCTTTAGAACACGAGTTGCCAAAAAGGGAGCAGAAGCGGTGCCATAAGTCACCGTTTTAAGCTCAAAAGTTTGAATGGGTTCATCTGTTGCGGATCGCCAAAATATTTTTTGGAAGTGAGTGTCGTCTGCATGTAACATAATTTGCCGATACATCTTTTCGACGTCCGCGATCACGATGATTGGATTAATTCGAGCACGAATTATTAACGATCGCAGGTCTTCTTGTACAACCGGTACGACTAAAAGCGCATCATTTAGAGATAGTCCGGTGTTCGTTTTACAAGAAGCATCAAGGACAACACGAACCTTTGTCGTCGTGCTGCTTTCACGAATTACAGGATGATGGGGCAAGTAATAGCATGAACTCAAATCATTTGCTTCATCTAAAACCGGTGACATATGTCCTAATATAAGGTATTCATTCATGAATTCTCGATATTGACGACTAAGATCAGGATTGCGAGCTAAACGATTTTCTAGCAAATGAAATCTCCGCAATGCAGTTTTTCTATTTTCTCCCAATCGCTCGATATGACGATCCTTGAATTGAAGTCGAACTGTATATCGTCCGTCAGCATTGCGCTGTACCGTCTATTTAAATATTTCTTCGCATTTGGTTTCCGCTAATGAATAATTACTAGAATTTTTGCCTTCCTCAATAGTCCAGAACTTTCCATTGTGGTCTGAAGATTGTCAACAATTGCTAAATTGCAGAGTGCGGGATTGGCGACAAACTCACCTTTCGCTTTGCCGGACACAACCCAGCCAAACACCGAATTGATAAGTAACGGGCATGTGTCGCCTGGATAAATACGACCAGGAACAGAAAACAAATCAAAAAATATCTCGGCACCCAATACAACATCTACTGCACTAGGCAAGTTGAAGGCTGGATCGGCTAGTGTAATTCCTTCGGGTATTTTCCATGTAGTAGTGTCAACGTTGAGTGACGAGAGATCAATAGTGACCTTCGGTAGAATCAGGAGTTCCACATTCGCGCAAAATTTCGAGCTTTTTGATTTTATTAACGACTGGAATTGATATTTGACTGTAGTCGTCGACTTTCCAATCCCAGCTATCGGTAAATCAACTCTAGTTTGTTTCACCTTCATCATTTGGAGTAATCTTTTCGTTGCGAAACAACACTCACTACCCGAATCTAACAAGGCGCGCGCCAAGTGCTCCTTACCAGTATCATCGATTAATATAATTACAGCAGTTGCAAGTATTATTTTGGTTCGTCCTGGGATTTGTGAATTACAACTGGTAATCCCGGAGTGTGCAACGGTAGCAATTGTCGTTAGACGTTGAATAGACGTGTTATTTACAGATGCTGGTATCGTTGTGCTGCCTACCCTTGGATTAACAGCAGCACTGTTCGACGAATTTCCAGTATTAGAAATAAATTTTGTGCACAGTAAGGTATGATGCCTAGATTGGCATTTCTTACAACAACTCTCCGAAGCACATTCTCGTGCGAAGTGTCCTTTTCTGAAGCAGTTGCGACATAGATGGTTTCGCTTTACAAGTTTTTCTTTCTCATCGACTGACAAACGAGCGAAAGTGTAGCATTGGTAGACAAAGTGTTCCTCGGAGCATGCGATGCATTTTCGGGATCGATTATCCTGGAATGCTCCATGTATTCCAAAACGAGGCTGAGTTAGTTTTCTATTTTGCGTTTGTTGCTGCTGTGTGATTTCTACTGGTTTTGTGGCTACTTGTTGCAAAACACTGACTCTTCGTCAGAGATGTCTATCTCCTCTGTGTGACGAAGAGCAAGCAAAATTTCTCCCCTCGCACTGACAACTTCAACGAGAGCTCTTCTCTTTCACATTTATACACCACTGTTGTGTAAAGTGTACACGTATCATGAGTGCGTTTGTTTATTTCCTTTTACCTCTTCCACTGAATCGCACCAAAATGCTAGAGCATTAGCTAATAAATTCTCCGAGGTGGATGCAGATACTTTCACAAAGGTGTACACGCCGGTGAGCACTCTGCTGTATGGTTTTCGTAGATGAAGCGTGGACACGCAAAATCAGCAAAATAAAACAATTTATCGTAAAATTTTCGGTTTTCCTTGCAAATTTTTCATAGCAAGGCCAGATCTACTCTCTATTAATTGAAGTTCACAGAAGTGTTCGCTCACAATCACGCGCCAGTGGTCACTTGGGTGTATTTAGACGAGAACGCGTGTGAGCGATTCATGCGAAGAGAATGTGTTTCACTCGCGCCAGCTGCTTTAACCACAAGCACACACTCAAATGCTGTCTATTCGACACTGGGAAGAAGTGCGCTTTCCTCTTTGTGCGGTGCTTCGTTTTTTTCATCCTCGGTGTGGCAAAAATCTGACTCTAGCGTTTATCACTCTGGTGAAATGCCATCTCTGCTCTTCGTTGTATGAAATCAGTAAGATCTCTGAATTTCACAGTTCCGTGAGCTGCAGAATGTTCCTCCCAGTCGCGTCTTGTTACTTGATCTAATCTGCTGGAGAGAAAGTGAACTAGAAGCAGATCCCACTGCTCGGTTTGTTCTCCTAACTGTTTTAACACCTTGACATTCGCTTCGAATTGCTCGACTAGTGAGTGTAGATTGGTAGCTGGCTCGCGACGTAAAGGTGGGAAATCGAATAAAGCTTGCACATAGTTCCGCTTCAATACAATTGGATACTGGAAATGATCCACCAGCAAATTCCATGCGACAGGGTAATTTGTAGCGCTAATCGGTATAGTTTGAATTAATTTTAAAGCTTCTCCACTGAGTGACGAGCGGAGGTAATAAAACTTTTGGATGCTCGACAAATCGAATGAGGAATGTACTAACGATACAAATAGATCGTGTAAGTTTAACCAGGCTTCGAATTTTCCATCAAATATTGGTAGTTTTACATCCGGTAATTTTACTCTGTTCGTGCTATTTACGACTGGTGTTGGTGCTGCTGTTGGAATAGCAGGAACCTGCTGCAACAGAAAACCTTTAATCCTATAGAACGATGACTCGAACTCGGCTCTCTCCTTTAAATATGCTTCTAAAGCATCAGGTGCTTCCTCTGTAGTTTCTAACTCAGCTTGAACAGAGTTGAACTCTGCCCACAGTGGAACGACCGCTTCTAGTTGAACTGGTACCTCAGCGATATCTCTCTCAGCCTTGTAGTCAGCAAAAAATTGTTTGATCAAATTGAAAGACGTTGCTATACTGCGACGACGGGTTTTTAAGTTACGCAATTTTCGCTCCAGTCCAGACATGATACGATGATAAATCAGGATCTACAATTTGAGACCAGGTAGCTCGGAATAGAAAAAGATAGATAATTGGAGCGCTAATTACCTGACCCAGGCAATTAATTGCCTTGTATGAATCAAATATCTCCTGTCAGCTACTCTGAGTTGGTTTCTCAGACGATGAACTTTGTCGATTGCTTCCACGATTGAGTGTGTTGCGATGAATTAGTGTAGAGGTGCCATGCAAGCAAAAGACCCGGTAGAATGACCACACACGGTGTATGAATTTGGAATGCCACTAACCTTATATATTGTATAAAATGTTAGTTAATACTATAAATCGAATCCGAAGTTGCCGTTTTTTAAAGATGGCGGGAAGGTAGCGTCAGGTACGATGCATATGAAATAGACGTATCTTCAGTTTGTTTTCCGGATAAACGATCTCAGTAGTTAAATATCCGGCCCGAAGGACCAAATGTTCTTTAGCTCAGCAAACTATCCTTTTACTGTAAGGTGCTTTATTCTTGCACTCTTAATGTACGCTTCTTATTGACAAACGAATGTTTAACCTTTCTTACGGTAGTTATTACTAGTGATTTATTAATAATTTTAATGAATAAATAATTTCACGGTTAGACGAATAAACTATGAGCCACATGCTCATGCTAGTCTTCTTGCTTGGCGCCCTTTTAACGCTGACTCTCTGTCGTGATTATTTCACCTAATACAGCAGACATCCGATTTTGTGAATTGTAAATGCTGCTTCACCTTGCGGAAACGATCAGTTGATCTTTCAGGGTTGCGCCTCATAGCAGTGTGGAAATGCATTGGTCCGCATTAACTTTACGATCACATCTTCGTACAAGCGTTTTGTAGATGGTCAATTTCGTGCGGTGGCGTACTTTTCTCGATCGGAGGCGTACTTTTCAGATACTCGGACGTAGCACATCACTCTATCCATCGTTGAAGAGATGGGATGTCGGTGGTAAAAACGTTGTATAGGATGGGACCTAGGATACTTCCTTGGGGTACACCAGCAGGAATAGTAAATCTTTCTAAAAGTGCATTATTCAGAGAAACCTGGAATGCCCTATCGGCAAGATAATTTTTGATAATTTTAATAAAATACATCGTAAAATTATACCGATGCAGTTTAAACACCAGGCCATTGTGCCACACATGATCGAATGCCTTTTCACACTGATTTGTTTTGCTGGATGACGTTGTCAACCCTTGTGAGTTGGTGGATGGTGGATCTTCCTTTCCAGAACCAAAACTGTTCTTCCAGTAATATATCCTGTTCATCTGCGAAAGCAAGAATTCGCCTTTGTATTGACTTTTCAAACAGCTTGGATTATGCAGAGAGTAAGCTGATGGGCCGATAGCTCTTGGAAAAGGAAGGCTATTTCCCCGGGTTCAAAACTGGAATGACTTTAGCTAACTTCCACATTTAAGGGAAGTGGCCAAGCTCTCAGCACCTGTTGAAAATTTTAGTTAAGAAAACAAATGAGCGAATACTCAAATGTTTCAGCTCAATATTGAATATGTTGTCGAAACCGGAGGCCTTCATATTTTTGGATTTTTTCACAATAGCCATCAGCTCATTCGCAGTGACTTTACTTTCCTCAGAAACCAAGCTGTCTGATTGGTCAACCTCAGCTACGCTATCAGCAACGGCTCTTTCATGTGGACTAACAATGTTGAGTCCTAAATTGCTGGCCTAGCGCATTTGGTTTCTCTACTGGTGTGATTAAAGGTATTCTTTCAGCTGCGTGCTGGGGTGACATCAGAGAAGGAATAGGCTTCGGTTTTTTCTTAAGCACCTTCGTTAAGGACCAGAAGAGCTTTGAATGTGGGAGAATTTGTTTAAGCTTTTGCTGGAAGTGCCTGTTGCGAAGCTCAGTTATCCTTTCCTGGATTATCATAGTTAAGTTGTTATAAGATGTCTTCTTATCTAGGATGCCAGTTCGTTGATACTGCCTCCGGTAGATATTTCGAAACCGGATGAGTTTCTTGGTGACAGTGTCAATTTGAAGAGAGGAACTCGACATATGTTGTACTGGAACCGTCCTATCACGAGCGACTGTGATTGAATGCTGGAAGGAAGATAGGGTCGCATCGATTTCTATCCGGGATCAAATCAATATTAATAAGTTGGTCGGCGATTTGTTGAAATTTTACCCAGTCGGTGCGATAATAGTTCCTCCGAGGTTGAATGGAAACTGTTTCTCGTTGAAGACAACCGGAGAGCTGTCTATGGCGATGTTGCTGATGAATATATCCAAGATGGAATGAACTGCTGATCTGGAAAGCCGCGTTGGTTGATCCGGACCGAGGATGTTGTACTCCCCCTCCTCTGGTAGTTATCCTGTTGAGCCTATGAATTCTGTAATTGGAAATAAAAATAGAAATTTCAGGTTTAAGATTAGTTTCAGTTAAAATAGCATTATCGGCATTCTTCTTTTGAATAAAGTCAGACAATTCAGCAGTTTTGCTCCTGAGTGAGCAAGCATTCCAATTTACTATTCGTATTGTGTGATTCGGCACATTTCCCGCACCGACTTTTCATGTGTCAATTCTTCGCTCCATGGCCGTAGTTCAAACAGTTCGTGCACTGTGTGACATCCCGGTGTACTAGTTTATACTTTTGCCATTTGATGATTATATGAAACAACGATTTGATCGTTTTCAGTTGATCCATAGTGATGGAGCCCTTCTTCAGATGAATCAAGTACAGTTGATCTCGATACTTTCGATCGTCCGTGTTGTGTCGTTTCATTTTAAACACCATCACAGACTTTAGTCCAGCCTCCGACAGTGTCTGCTTTAGTTCGGTTTCCATCATGTCGGGTAGTCCTCGAAGTTCAACCTTCATAGGTTTGTTGGCGGCAATATCGTGTGTGAAGTATTCCGTTTTTGTCTGCTTCAGGTAACATTTCACTGCTTTGTAGTGGTTCAAAGCCGGAACAGTTAGTTTTTAGGTTTCAGCACATAAACGTATTGTTGCCTGTTGTCCTTTGCTGATCAGCGTGTTGAAATCCGAGCGTAGCGTCGGTGGGAACCCTTTCAGGTAGAAAGGTGGCATTTTTTCCTTCTTCTGCATTTCCTCTTCGACATCAACTGGCAGATCAGCGTATTGGTTGTTACTCAGCAAACGGTCGTTTACCTGTAAATCACTTGGCTTCAGACGCTGAGCATCCTTTGGATCCTTCTCGGATCTACACTGAAATGAAAATCTTATTTATATTCATTAGATTTGTCATATGAATCATATGCAGAATATAATTCATAGAAATTATATGGGAACTTGTAATCTTTATTTAATGCGTACGTCAAATCTAAATGGACGTTATCATAATGAAAGTTATAAAAATATCCCATATAATTTATATGGAAATCCGATGGAAGTCGTGAATCGTACTGCTTGAAGCTGAAGAAATAGTTGTGTCTCCGATATTTATCAACTGCTCCAGACCATTTTTTTTCAGGAAGTTCCGCATCTCAATGTAATTTTAAATCGCTGACAAGACAGCTCATCCAACTTCGTTCAAGGATATGCGTTAACGGGCCATGAAATATATATCCGGTACATTTCATTACTCTATCTGTCTAGTAAGATTCATTTTTATTTTCGGTCTCGGGATCTCACTTCTTTTTCGCAAATATCATGAGGTTACCGAACGGAATACTAGTAAAGTTTGAATCCTCAAAGAAAAGTAGTAGTTGGCGATTATCTGCTATTCGTATGAGCTCTATTGAAAGTTATATATATATATATATATATATATATATATATATATATATATATATATATATATATATATATATATATATATATATATATATATATATATATATATATATATATATATATATATATATATATATATATATATATAAATTTTTTTAAAACTGGTCATATGATATATATGAACCTATCTAAATCAAATCGAAGTGAATATAATATGCGCTTCATAAATTGTTCCAATGTATGTTGTGCGGATATCTAGTAATGGTTATAAGACGCGCCAATCAATTTGACTCAGACTGGAAATTTCATTCGTTATATGTAATTCCTGTAAAAATAACGTTAAGAAGAGTTTTATGTTTCATAAGATTATCTCATATATTTGACATGATGTTGAACACATCTTGTAACTATTATTGGAAATGCTAATAGTGCAAAATCATTAGAATATCATATAATGTGAAAAAGAAAATTTAGCTCAGTGTATGGCGCGTTTTACCCATTGCTTGGGTAGGTAGACAACTGCGAATTAATGATAAAACAAAATCGAAATTAATCGTAGCAAGTTACTCTTCTATCTACATCGAGTGTTAGATGACGAATGAGAACTGCGACCTGTGCGTTTCTTTTTATTTAACCAGTTGCGCTCTCGGATGCCGCTGTTTGAATGCGTCTTCTCGCTACGATGTCTGCTTACATCTAACGCACAAGAAGAAATGATCGATGTTCATATTTATTTTTTACATTAAATATTTTATTTATTATCCAGTTTTTGTCAACATTTATATACAGTAGCTACAATAGTTTAGTGGTACAGTTCGTAACTTTACATCTGTGGTATTATCTGCTTAGTCTATGTTTATTTCTATTTCTTATTGTTTAGTCTTACATTGCTAGTGACTTTTATTTCATGTTTTAATTTGTATACTTTAAATTGTATATTTTTATCTACTTACCCTAACTAACCTAACCTAACTCTAGCTGTAAAGCGCTCTAATATTTTCATGTTCAGAAGTGGAACATTCAGTTTTGAGCTTATTGTGTGTGTTTTCAAATTTTTGCTCGATTTTTCTTTTTAAGAAATTGTATGTACATGAGAACTTCTAATCCATGGAGGTAGATTCAGAATCATGTTTAAAAATTTGTTTTAAACGAGTTGGAGCTTATTTTTATGACATTTTGCGCAATTTTTCTAAACTGGAACTGCATACTCAATGACTGGATAAACTAGTTGCCTATAAACAGCTACTTTTTTATTAAGTTAGTTGAATTAGTTAAAAGGTCCTTATTTTAACTATTGTCTTTCGGGTCCTTAAACAGCTATTTTGTTATGCGGTGATATTTCAGATTTAGATTAATCAATGGGTAGAGAGATCTTAATAAAATGTTGCATTTTAACGCTATTTTGTCCACATGTGACCTAAAGAGATACTTGCTATGTATGGTCCTAGATAAACTGCCTCGTTCAACCAATCTGTTTCAGAGCCATTTATTTTAATTTTGTTATTCCCTGGTGGAAAAAGTTTGGGAGATTTAGAGTGGGGAAATATGATAGCTTGAGTTTTAGTTCCGTTAATGCATATTTTCCAACTGCTGAAATAATCAACCAGTATATCCATTCCTCTCTGCATTTTGTTTTCTAATGAACGAATTACGCGGTCTTTGTAGATGATGGAGGTGTCATCGGCAAACAGTGAGAGTACGCCATCACCCGGAAGTGCCGTAATATCTGACGTAAAAATGTTGAACAATATTGGGCCAGGATACTACCTTGAGGAATACCAGCAGGAATATGAAATTTATCTGATGATAAGTCGAATCTTCGGTTTGATAGATGGTTTCTATTTATTTTTACCAGATAGGTTTGTAAGTTGAGATGATGCATTTTATGAATTAGGCCATCGTGCCAGACATTGTCAAACGCTTTTGCAACATCTAACAAAATCATGGCAGATGTTTTCGAAACAGCTTTATTCCTAGAGAGGGTGTTGTCGCCTCTGACCAACTGGTGAATAGTAGAACGACCTCTTCTAAACCCAAATTGCTCTTCAATAAAAGTGTTATTGGTGTCTGCAAACTCCAAAAAAGGGACAGTTTTGCTTTTTCAAACATTTTTAACAGTGCAGATAGGAAGTCGGACGATAGCTGTTCGGACAGGTGGGATCCTATCCAGACTTTTTCTATTGGGATCACTTTGGCCACTTTCTAACTAGAGGGAAAGTAGCTAAATAGGATGGAAATAGATGCAAGATGTTGGACAAATCTAACGCTAAGGTGTTTGAGCTCTATGTTAAAAATAGAGTCAGAACCTGGAGCTTTAAATTTTTTTGATGTTTTGATGGATTCTTTCAATTCTTTTGTGATTCTGTGATTAGCAGCAAATATGGAAGGCATTCTGTCAACAGTGTCGACAAAAAGTAGTTCCATGAGGACTGAAAAAGTAGTTTCATGAGGACTGACCATGTCTTGATCGAGACAATGGGAACTAACAATATGTTGACCTGAAGCAGTAGCTTTTTCAACCGTTGTTATGAGCAAATAGTCATTCAGACGAATAGGTGGTATCGGTTACGGCTTGTTTTTAAGAAGTTTAGACAATTTCCAAAATGGTTTAGAATAGTTATCTAGCTGATATGAGTGAGATTATTAGCTGAAGTTTTGTTTTCCCTGAGTCCTGTTCTCTGGTACCGACTTCGATAAATATTTCTTAACCTAATAAATGTTTTAGTGGTAGAATCAATGACGATATATGTACAGAATATTTGTATTTCCCTTATATTAAGTTCACGAGTTCTAGCGATTGCTCGTCCAAATTCATCTAGTTTTTTGTCGATGTCCTCTGCTGATTCTGGATAGCGATCTTAGTTAATGTTGTTGTCAACACTGCTGCTGATCGCTGACCAATCGACATGATGATAATCACGCCGAGTACGTTACTGGGTTTCAACATTTTTCTCAGCATGATTGGTGATAAACAATAAATTTATTTCGATCCCTTATCAGCTTCTGCAAATGAGTTTCTTTTGGTGGCTAGGAAGCACAGCAAACTTCATACCGCTTCTGATTGCAATCGCAACACCACCGCCCCTAGAGTGGGTTCGATCCAGGGGAATGAAAACGTAGTTTGGTATTGAGAAGGACACCTTTGGTGACAAATGCGTTTCCGTAATAATACACACATCGACGCGCTGTGTTCTTACGAAGTCCGATAGTTCAACTTGTTTTGAACGCACTAAGCAGTCATTCCAATTCATCACTTTTTATGTTTCACACACCGTACTGAATAATAAACAAACCGAGCACTTGAATTTGCTCCAAGTTGCACAGCGGGGGTAGATTCTTCTTCCATAGCGCACTCGTTGGTAGCATGATTCGAAGTGTAGACATTTCATGTTGTGAGTTAGACTTCTGGATTTGTTGCGGTAGGGATTTTATTCCACGATGATATGATTGTCGCAGTCACGGTTTCCTGTATGCTGGAAAAAATCGTACATGTTCCCGATCGTCAAAAAAAGGAGACAAACAAAATGTTGCAAATTACCGAGGTATAACTTCTCTCTGTGCTGGATCAAAGCTGTTGGAGATTTTAGTGGGGAACATTTTATTTCGTGAAACAAAGACATATATCTCTAACGATCAGTATGGTTTTTATCCAGGCAGATCTACAACCACTAACTTGACACAATTTTGTTCCCTTTGTATTAAGAACATTGAAACTGAATCACAGATAGATACAATATATACCGACCTGAAAGCAGCGTTTGACCGTGTAGATCATACGCTCTTAATTGCAAAACTGGAGCGTCTAGGTGCATCGTCTAGTTTCTCCCAGTGGCTTAAATCATATCTCGTAGGCCGAGTTTTTTCAGTGAAGCTAGGAAATGTCGAGTCACAAAACTTCATTAACGAATCAGGTGTTCCTCAAGGAAGCAATCTCGGATCATTGCTGTTTTCATTATTTTTTGATGACATTTCTTTTGTCATTCCACCAGTATGCAGACTTATGTATGCGGACGATTTGAAACTGTTTCTTGTTGTACAATCGACAGCTGATTGCATGGAACTTCAGCAGCACCTAAACAATTTTTGTGAATGGTGCAATCTCAACCTCTGAACTATAAGTGTGTCCAAATGCTCTGTGATTTCTTTCACACGCAAGAAAAGCCCGATAGGAACTACACTATTTCTGGGGAAACACTTGAAAGAGTAATTGTTTTCAAAGATTTGCGTGTGCTTCTTGATTCTCAGCTCTCCTTCAGACATCACTACTCGCATATAATTGCTCAGGCAAATAGAAACATAGGTTTCATCATGAGGATCGCCAAAGAGTTTACTGATCCATACTGCTTGCGAGCGTTATATTACGCGTTAGTACGGTCTACCCTTGAAGCCGCTGTGCATATTTGGTGTTTGGATCAATAGAATTGAAGCAGTACAATCACGATTCCTGCGATTTGCTCTTAGATCTCTGCCATGGCGTAATCCGTCAGAGCTTCCACCATACATTGAGCGCTGTCGTTTGCTCGACATGGACACACTAGATAAACGACGAAATATATTCAGAGCAGTATTTATAGCGAAATTGCTGAATGGACAAATTGATGCTCCTGAGATTCTCTCGCAAATATGTATTAATGTCTCTCCAAGAACGCTAAGAGCGCGCAATTTCTTGCGACTTGACTTACGAAGAACGGAATATGGTCAGAACGAACCGATTAGGGCAATGTGCAATGTTTTTAATAGTGTGTACGACCTTTTTGACTTTTGTGTATCTAGTGTTGTTTTCAAGAATAGGCTTAAGAGACTCAGATAGATTATAAGTAGAACTTAATTATTTTTTTTAGCACTGGACAATGGTTGTACCTTTATTCGTTAGGCTAATGTTTTTGAATTGTAATTATGTGAACAAATATGTCAAATGTTAAAAGGATGATGGGTTTTTACGCGCATTTGATGAATTTCAAATGGGCTTTTCCCACTCCACCAAAAACTCCATTGAGATCAATCCAGGTCAGATGGAAAGAAATATATAAATAAATAAATAAATAAATAAATAAAATAAATGATCGATTGAATTTTCCTATTGGGATCACTTTGGCCACTTTCTAACTAGAGGGAAAGTAGCTAAATAGGATGGAAATAGATGCAAGATGTTGGACAAATTTAACGCTAAGGTGTTTGAGCTCTATGTTAAAAATAGAGTCAGAACCTGGAGCTTTAAATTTTTTTGATGTTTTGATGGATTCTTTCAATTCTTTTGTGATTCTGTGATTAGCAGCAAATATGGAAGGCATTCTGTCAACAGTGTCGACAAAAAGTAGTTCCATGAGGACTGAAAAAGTAGTTTCATGAGGACTGACCATGTCTTGATCGAGACAATGGGAACTAACAATATGTTGACCTGAAGCAGTAGCTTTTTCAACCGTTGTTATGAGCAAATAGTCATTCAGACGAATAGGTGGTATCGGTTACGGCTTGTTTTTAAGAAGTTTAGACAATTTCCAAAATGGTTTAGAATAGTTATCTAGCTGATATGAGTGAGATTATTAGCTGAAGTTTTGTTTTCCCTGAGTCCTGTTCTCTGGTACCGACTTCGATAAATATTTCTTAACCTAATAAATGTTTTAGTGGTAGAATCAATGACGATATATGTACAGAATATTTGTATTTCCCTTATATTAAGTTCACGAGTTCTAGCGATTGCTCGTCCAAATTCATCTAGTTTTTTGTCGATGTCCTCTGCTGATTCTGGATAGCGATCTTAGTTAATGTTGTTGTCAACACTGCTGCTGATCGCTGACCAATCGACATGATGATAATCACGCCGAGTACGTTACTGGGTTTCAACATTTTTCTCAGCATGATTGGTGATAAACAATAAATTTATTTCGATCCCTTATCAGCTTCTGCAAATGAGTTTCTTTTGGTGGCTAGGAAGCACAGCAAACTTCATACCGCTTCTGATTGCAATCGCAACACCACCGCCCCTAGAGTGGGTTCGATCCAGGGGAATGAAAACGTAGTTTGGTATTGAGAAGGACACCTTTGGTGACAAATGCGTTTCCGTAATAATACACACATCGACGCGCTGTGTTCTTACGAAGTCCGATAGTTCAACTTGTTTTGAACGCACTAAGCAGTCATTCCAATTCATCACTTTTTATGTTTCACACACCGTACTGAATAATAAACAAACCGAGCACTTGAATTTGCTCCAAGTTGCACAGCGGGGGTAGATTCTTCTTCCATAGCGCACTCGTTGGTAGCATGATTCGAAGTGTAGACATTTCATGTTGTGAGTTAGACTTCTGGATTTGTTGCGGTAGGGATTTTATTCCACGATGATATGATTGTCGCAGTCACGGTTTCCTGTATGCTGGAAAAAATCGTACATGTTCCCGATCGTCAAAAAAAGGAGACAAACAAAATGTTGCAAATTACCGAGGTATAACTTCTCTCTGTGCTGGATCAAAGCTGTTGGAGATTTTAGTGGGGAACATTTTATTTCGTGAAACAAAGACATATATCTCTAACGATCAGTATGGTTTTTATCCAGGCAGATCTACAACCACTAACTTGACACAATTTTGTTCCCTTTGTATTAAGAACATTGAAACTGGATCACAGATAGATACAATATATACCGACCTGAAAGCAGCGTTTGACCGTGTAGATCATACGCTCTTAATTGCAAAACTGGAGCGTCTAGGTGCATCGTCTAGTTTCTCCCAGTGGCTTAAATCATATCTCGTAGGCCGAGTTTTTTCAGTGAAGCTAGGAAATGTCGAGTCACAAAACTTCATTAACGAATCAGGTGTTCCTCAAGGAAGCAATCTCGGATCATTGCTGTTTTCATTATTTTTTGATGACATTTCTTTTGTCATTCCACCAGTATGCAGACTTATGTATGCGGACGATTTGAAACTGTTTCTTGTTGTACAATCGACAGCTGATTGCATGGAACTTCAGCAGCACCTAAACAATTTTTGTGAATGGTGCAATCTCAACCTCTGAACTATAAGTGTGTCCAAATGCTCTGTGATTTCTTTCACACGCAAGAAAAGCCCGATAGGAACTACACTATTTCTGGGGAAACACTTGAAAGAGTAATTGTTTTCAAAGATTTGCGTGTGCTTCTTGATTCTCAGCTCTCCTTCAGACATCACTACTCGCATATAATTGCTCAGGCAAATAGAAACATAGGTTTCATCATGAGGATCGCCAAAGAGTTTACTGATCCATACTGCTTGCGAGCGTTATATTACGCGTTAGTACGGTCTACCCTTGAAGCCGCTGTGCATATTTGGTGTTTGGATCAATAGAATTGAAGCAGTACAATCACGATTCCTGCGATTTGCTCTTAGATCTCTGCCATGGCGTAATCCGTCAGAGCTTCCACCATACATTGAGCGCTGTCGTTTGCTCGACATGGACACACTAGATAAACGACGAAATATATTCAGAGCAGTATTTATAGCGAAATTGCTGAATGGACAAATTGATGCTCCTGAGATTCTCTCGCAAATATGTATTAATGTCTCTCCAAGAACGCTAAGAGCGCGCAATTTCTTGCGACTTGACTTACGAAGAACGGAATATGGTCAGAACGAACCGATTAGGGCAATGTGCAATGTTTTTAATAGTGTGTACGACCTTTTTGACTTTTGTGTATCTAGTGTTGTTTTCAAGAATAGGCTTAAGAGACTCAGATAGATTATAAGTAGAACTTAATTATTTTTTTTAGCACTGGACAATGGTTGTACCTTTATTCGTTAGGCTAATGTTTTTGAATTGTAATTATGTGAACAAATATGTAAAATGTTAAAAGGATGATGGGTTTTTACGCGCATTTGATGAATTTCAAATGGGCTTTTCCCACTCCACCAAAAACTCCATTGAGATCAATCCAGGTCAGATGGAAAGAAATATATAAATAAATAAATAAATAAATAAATAAAATAAATGATCGATAGCCTTCAGTTCCTTAAGCTACTTCAACGTGCTCGTACCTCTCACGAAGTGAATTAGGTACAATGCGTCTCTGTAGTGCGTTTATCATCTTCTCGAAGTGCTATTCGATGAATTGCCAAAGCCGGTTTGTCAAGATCTGATAAGGTGTCCATCAGTGACTCTTCGCTGATTAACGGAAGTCCTATCAGCACAACTTTGTATGGTTTTTCACTCGGCTTGTCATGAGTGAAAAATTCAGATTTTGTTTCCTGGAGATATTTCGTTATCAGATCATACTCGTCCTGTGAGTTGCAAAGCAGCTTGGTCCCAAAGCTGCATAACTTGAATGTTGTTTTTTTTTATTTTTTTCTATAACTATTTATTGGAATATGAGTTAAAATGAAATTATATTGGGTGTTCAGCTACAAGTGGTGACTTTTCAGCCATATATATATATATATATATATATATATATATATATATATATATATATATATATATATATATATATATATATATATATATATATATATATATATATATATATATATATATATATATATATATATATATATATATATATATATATATATATATATATATATATATATATATATATATATATATATATATATATATATATATATATATATATATATATATATATATATATATATATATATATATATATATATATATATATATACATATGTATATATATATATATATATATATATATATATATATATATATATATATATATATATATATATATATATATATATATATATATATATATATATATATATATATATATATATATATATATATACTAGCTGACCCGTCGAACTCCGTCTCTCCCAAAAATCATTTGTTCGAATTTATGTTTTCGGACAGCCGAATTAGTAAACGACTAAGTGGTTCACGTTTGTCTCCATTATTTTTCTGATTACTTAACTTCCAACCAACGACATTCGACACACGTTCGCTTTAGCTTAAAAAGGCTCACTAACCTGAATTTTGTAAATTTTGAACTTATCTATTAGTTGGACATTAGCGCTTCTACAGCACAATCTTTTCATTGCTTCATATAAAAAATTTTCTAATTTGTTAAACTCGCGCTCACAATGACCAATATTATTTATCTAACTCCAACACAATCCATCAACTGGTAAACGATATCAGAACTTTTTCTACTGCCTACAGCGGTTTTCTAGAACAGTTATATGCATTCCGTTATTGAGTCATTGGGCAAGCAATAATGTTGATATCCAATTAAGCACGTGGCTCGAAATGACAAATAACATAAATCAAGTATGCATGTGAAATCTCTACACAAAACTATTCGTTGCGCGCCAAACGATTTTTCCAACTATCCAGTTTTCTTTTCTTCGACGACCAAACACTTATGCAACTCGTTGCGCGCCAAACATCAATCGTAGATCTAGCAATCATTGACGATTTTTTCAACGGAAAATTCCATTGCCCATACAAAACGCGTTTATGGATTTTTCCCACTTTTCAGAAAGTTTTCCCAATTTTTTTGATGTACGAACCCAGTGGGGGTAGAAACTAATCAAACAAAAAAAGAATCATGTAAATCCGTCCATCCGTTCTTAAGTGATGCGATTACAAAGAATGATCTGTGCATTTTTATATATATAGATATATATATATATATATATATATATATATATATATATATATATATATATATATATATATATATATATATATATATATATATATATATATATATATATATATATATATATATATATATATATATATATATATATATATATATATACATATATATATATATATATATATATATATATATATATATATATATATATATATATATATATATATATATATATATATATATATATATATATATATATATATATATATATATATATATATATATATATATATATATATATATATATATATATATATATATATATATATATATATATATATATTATATATATATATATATATATATATATATATATATATATATATATATATATATATATATATATATATATATGATTTATTTGTTACCATGAAGGACATCATTTGCTTCCGCAATTCTGAGAGTTTTGTGTAGGAAAAATTCTAAACCTACTTGTATTGTGTAATGGGGAAAAGAAACTTATATACTAACTTAATAACTAATTCAGAGAGCGAATCGATTCAAATGAAGATTGCATCGATTTTGCTTATAATATTATGTGACATTATTCCCGGCTGCTCGGCCATGCATGGAAATTGACCATCAATGTCAACTTCCCTCTCTGAGCAGCCTAGATAGCCGTGTAGTGTCGGTAGCGGTTTCCCAACTTAATAAGAATAACGCTACGGACCACCTGTACCGGTGGTATAAGTCCACCAAACAGGTAAGCCGTGTGGCATCCGGCGGAATTATTTTTTACCAAGAATTGATCCATTGGTTTCCTGTTCCATGTCGTAAAAGGCCACAAAATAGGAACTCATAAGTCAAGGTGTTATTCCGTGCCGATGGCTGAATGGCTGCAGGAGGTTAAACAATGCAGTCGTGAACGGAATATCTTAGGATCTTAGGTGGAGTGTTAGTTACTTTAATTGATAATGGTTAGAGTAGCACAAATCAATCTTCAGCATAAACGTACAGCAACTATGAATCTATCCAGACTTCTGCAAGAAGGTAAAGATTCTTTAGCTTTGGTTCAAGAACCATATTTCCAAAAGAGAAACTTCTACATTGGAAAATTGTTAAACCCAGTCTTTGTTGCCTTCAACAAGACCGGTATGACTAATCCACGTGAAATGCCTCGAGCATGCATACTTGCAAATAGTGCCCTCGATGTTTCTCTCATATCGGAGCTCACAACTCGGGATATTTGTGCTGTCACAGTTGGTATGACTACTGATGGCATAGACAGGAAATGTGTCTATTGTTCGGCATATTTGCCGCATAACCAACCTTCGCCAAGTGATGAATTCAAAAAGGTTGTATCATACTGCTGCAAAAGTGATTTGCCGCTTGTAATCGGCAGTGACATAAATGCTCACCATATCATTTGGGGCAGCACAGATAGAAATTCGAGAGGCTCTGATATGATGGAATTTGTGAGCAGTACAAACCTGCACATAGTCAATGCAGGAAACCGTCCAACTTTTGCGAGATCTGGAAGAGAGGAGGTTTTGGACGTAACTCTCTGCTCTGATAGAATTGCGCATGAGTTGGTGAATTGGCTCGTCTCCGATGAGCTCGAACCTTCGTTGTCTGATCATAAGTACATATTCTTTGATCATTCAAACGTTAAATTTGATATTATCACATATCGTAATCCCAAATCTACAAACTGACACCTCTATGCAGAGGGCTTGGCGACTAGATTTTACGGGTACCAACCAACAATTGAATTGGAAAATGTTGTCGACGAGACAAATTCACTCATAGTTGCAGCATATGAAGAGGCTTGTCCACTTCGGATTGTGCGAGCTACTAGAGGAACTCCTTGGTGGAATACTGAACTTGCTAGACTAAGGAAACTATGCAGAAGAGCTTCGAACCACCGACGCAGAAATGGGTCGGAGGCATTCGTGTCGGCTCGAAGGGCTTACAAAAATGCTCTTCGATCGTCTGAGCGAAGTGGTTGGAAAAGCCTCTGCACAAATGTCTCTAGTCTCAACGAGGCTAGCAGATTAAATAAGTTACTTTCGAAGTCTAAGGTTTCTTAAGAACTTCAGATGGTGAACACTTGTCTGAAGAAGGTGATGTACTTCACTATCTTTTTAACACTCACTTTCCAGGATGTATGGATCCATCACCGACAGCTCTTCCCGAGACTTTTTCGGGTAGTTACGATTCTTGGGCCCTTGCTCGAAGCGTTGTGACGATTGAATCGGTCACATGGGCAGTTGAGAGTTTTGCTCCGTACAAGTCTCCTGGAAAGGATGGAGTTTTCCCAGTGTTACTGCAGAAAGGGTATGAACATTTCAACCATGTTTTGAAGGAAATACTTACTTTTAGTCTTGCGACAGGATATATTCCAAGAGCTTGGCAGGAAATAATTGTCAAATTTATTCCCAAAGGCGGTCGCGACACTTATGAGGAAGCGAAGAGTTTCAGGCCTATCAGTATAAGCTCATTTCTTCTTAAAACAGTGGAACGCATAGTAGATCACAATATCAGAAATATTAGTTTGGGCGTGCATCCGCTACATGGAATGCAACATGCTTACCAGCGTGGAAAGTCCACTACAACCCTGTTACATGATGTTGTGTACAACATTGAAAAAACTTTCTCACTAAAGCATTCTTGCTTGGGAGTTTTCCTAGATATTGAAGGTGCCTTTGATAACGTGTCTTCCAATTCAACTCTGGAAGCAGCCCGTGGTCATGGCATACCTTCAAGTATCACAAATTGGATACATGCAATGCTTAGCAATCGACTTCTGTGTTCATCGTTTCGGCAAGCAGAGATTAGAAAGCTGAGTGTCTGTGGGTGTCCTCAAGGTGGTGTGCTATCCCCACTTTTATGGAACCTAGTCGCTGATGGTTTGTTAAGGAAACTTAATAAACTTGGATTTCCGACTTATGGCTTTGCCGACGATTATCATATATTGATGACCGGTATAAGCATTAACACTCTCTTCGATTTAATGCAGCAAGCCCTGCGATCTGTTGAACAATGGTGTTGTCAGGTTGGATTATCAGTAAATCCGGGCAAAACATCAATGGTGCTTTTCACTCATCGTAGGATAATCACAGGAGCTCGTCCGTTACAGTCCTTTGGTTCAGAGGTGACTGTGGTCGAACAAGTTAAATACGTCGGGGTTATTCTTGACTCAAAACTAAATTGGTCTGCTCACATTGACTTCAGAATTAAAAGAGCTTGCATGGCTTTCGGCCAATGCAGACGAGCTTTTGGAAAATCATGGGGACTCAAACCCAGATATATTCATTGGCTCTACTATTGTCTAACTATAGTTAGACCAATTTTAGCATATGGATGTCTTGTATGGTGGCAGAAAGGAGAAGTCGCGACAGTTCAGTCAAAGCTAAATCATCTCCAAAGGATGGTCGTCATGGCGATGACAGGAGCATTCACGACAACTCCTACTGCTGCTCTAGAGGCGCTACTGTGTATTAAACCACTACATGTGTTCCTAAAACAAGAAGCATTATCTTGTGCATACCGTCTTA
The DNA here is from genome assembly GCF_030247185.1 of Malaya genurostris. NCBI lineage: Eukaryota > Metazoa > Arthropoda > Insecta > Diptera > Culicidae > Malaya > Malaya genurostris. Next base: position 187,210,258 of record NC_080571.1, read on the forward strand.
GGGTTACAGGGCTTTGGAACAGTAACCCATTAGATTATGCTACCAGCCACACTCGCTTGTGGTCTCAAATGGTTACGTGGGATGAGTATTTACTCGCTCCTAGTGACCTAACTCTCACATGCAGTTTTCCTTTCAAAACATTCAATGTGAGCTATCCTCTTCGTGAGGAATGGTTGTCTGGTTGTCTGGAACGACAACTTGATGAACACATAGTTTTTTATACGGACGGTTCTCTGTTGAATGGTCGTGCTGGTGCTGGTGTCTACTGTCGTGAAATGAGGCTGGAGCAGTATTATCACTTGGTAGATACTGTACTGTGTTTCAAGCAGAAATCTACGAGATTCTGTGTGGAGTACAATCGGCACTTCAGCAGAGGATCTGTGGTAAACGAATTTATTTTTGTTCCGACAGTCAGGTAGCCTTAATATTGAAGACCTCAGCATTTCAAATGCTGTTTACTTCTTATGGGTACCCGGCCATTCTGGTATTACTGGAAATGAATGGGCTGATGAGTTGGCTAGAGCTGGTGCAACGAATGATTTCGTTGGTCCTGAATCAGCTTTACCACTTTCAACTAGTTGGATAAAGCACAAGATTCGTTCTTGGGCTGCATCCAAACATGCCAGCTACTGGCGCAGCTTGCGCTCAGACAAAAGCATTTCTACCAGATTTAAATCTGAAAATGTCAAAGTGTCTACTGCATTTCTCCAAGCATCATTGCAGTATTCTGCTCAGAGCTCTGACTGCACATTGCAAACTCAATTATCACATGGCTACTATTCAACGTTCTGAGTATTATTCGTGTGATTTGTGTGAATGCGATTATGGTACTTCATATCATCTGATATGTAACTGTCCCGCATTGACGCAGCTACGTATCCGGGTTTTTGGTTCTCCATACATGGGTGAGTCTGTGTATGCGGAGCTAAAATTGAAGGATATTCTCTCGTTTCTCACCCAATGTGGTAAGGAGCTATAGCCAGAAGGGTTCATCGTTCTTCCTGGAGTGAATTAATCCCTTCTGTATTCACCTTAAATAGGGTTTAGCAGATTGTTTGGCATCCTTTGGGGGGTACCGAATTTACTTCTGCTCGTACATACTGCGAATCGTTCTGCATTCTTCCGGAAGTGCAGAATGGTGTCGCTTTTGTAAGATCTCTAAATCCTCTCGGGGGTTGGAGGTTTTATTAACAGCAGACTGTTCGGGACCTCGTAGAGGTTCAGAATTTACTTCTGCTTCCACTAAATGTGATCCTCAGCAGATTGTTCGGCATCCCTTAGGGGTGCAGAATTTACTTCTGCTTTTATGTGTTTTTGTGTCGTCAATTTTTCCCATCCTCCTAGTCCAACCCTTACCATTTCCTTTCAATCCTTCCCTCTTATATATCGGGAAAATGATGCTACAAACAAATTGATGGCAAGGCACAAATCTCCAAATATCAAGGGAACGTGCCATTTGAGCCAATTTGTTCTGATTCCTGAAACTTAATAACTAATACAGAGAGCGAATCGATTTAATTGAAGATTGCATCGATTTTTGTCGGAATTTGCTTATAATATTATGTGACATTACATCTAATGGTTCTATATTTGTGAGTCTGTGTAACTCATTTGTACTAAACCAGGGAGGATGCTTCAAAATCGTTTTCAGAATTTTATTCTGAATCCTTCGAAGCGTTTTCTTCATGGTGGAACAACAACTTGACCAAATTGGTACTGCATAAAGCATGGCTGGTCTGAAAATTTGTTTATAAATTAACAATTTGTTTTTTAGACAGAGCTTAGAATTTCTGTTTATAAGAGGATATAAACATTCAATATATTTATTACACTTTGCCTGGATTTTTTCAATGTAATCCTTGAACGAGAGTTTTTTGTCATATGTTAAACCTTAGTATTTAGCTTGATCAAACCATGTCAATTCCAAGCCATTCAATTTGAGAATGTGATTATTGTTTGGTTTAAGAAAAGAAGCTCTTGGCTTATGAGGAAAGATAATTAATTGCGTTTTTGCTGCATTTGGTTTAATTTTCCATTTTGACAGATAATCACTCAAAATATTTAAACTTCTTTGTAGGCGACTGCAGATCACTCTTAGATTTCTACCTGGGGCTAACAGACTTGTGTCGTCACAGAATAGCGATTTCTGACAACCAACAGGTAGATTTGGAAGATTGGAAGTGAAAATATTATACAAGATTGGAGCTACGCTCGAACCCTGCGGAACACCTGCTCGTACGGGTAGTAATTCAGATTTACAGTTCTGATAGCTAGCCCGAAGAGTACGATCAATTAAATAATTTTGAATCATTTTGATCAAATAAATAGGAATCTGGAAATCATACATTTTTGCTATAAATCCTTTGTGCCAAACACTGTCGAATGCTTTTTCTATGTCTAGAAGAGCAACTCCAGTTTATAACCCTGAAGATTTATTTGCTTTTATCATGTTCGTAACGCTTACAAGTTGATGAGTAGTTGAATGTTCATGACGAAATCCAAACTGCTCTGGTGAAAAAATTAAAAAGTTTCCTAATAATTGATTTAATTTCATCAAAATTCGTCTCAATAATGTCATCGTGTAATAACACTTGGGTTGAAATATGATCATATTTCAGTGAGACTTCATTTTCAATAGGACTCACAACGTTCAAATTAATATTGTGGACACTCTCGAATTGCTGAGCAAGTTTTGAGCTTTTTCGTCATTTGTAAGAAGTATTTGATTTCCTTCCTTGAGAGCAGGAATTGGTTTCTGAGGTTTCTTAAGAACCTTAGAAAGTTTGCAGAAAGGTTTAGAATATGGTTTAATTTGTTCAACTTCTTTAGCGAAATTTTCATTTCGCAAAAGAGTAAATCTATGTTTAATTTCTTTTTGTAAATCCTTAACTATGTTTTTCATAGCAGGATCACGAGAACGTTGATATTGTCGTCAACGAACATTTTTTAACCGTAGTTGAAGATTGTCATCGATGATAGGAGAATTTAATTTAGTTTGAGCTTAGGGAACTGAAAGATTTCTAGCTTCGATAATATAATGATTCAAATTATCAATTGCTGTGTCGATGTCCGCAGAATTTTCTAAAATAGTTTCATGATCCACATGATTCTCAATGTGAGATCTGTAATCCAACCAATTAGCTCTATGATAGTTGAATATATCACTAATTGGATTAATTATGGCTTCGTTGGAAAGTCTGAATGTTACAGGAAGATGATCTGAGTCAAAGTCCGCATGTGTAATCGGTTCACTACAAATGTGACTTTGATCCGTTAGAACCAGATCAATCGTAGACGGGATTTTCACGGAAGAGAAACAAGTCGGATTACTGGGATGAAGGACTGTGAAGTAACCAGAAAGTTGATTATGAAGTATTTTACCATTACTGTTATTTTGCCTACAATTCCACTGGACATGCTTAGCATTTAAGTCCCCTATTACGAAAAATTTCGATCGATATCTTGTGAGTTTTTGCAAATCGCCTTTAAAGAAATCTAATTGTTCGCCGGTGCATTGGAATGGCAAATATGATTCAGCGATGAAATAAATTCCATGAATGGTTTCAACTTCGATTCCCAAGCTTTCAATAACTTTAGTCTTGAAAGAAGGTAAATTTCGATGTTTAATTTGCCGTTGGACAAAAATGGCAACTCCACCACCCATTCCAGTAAACCTGTCAAATCGATGAACCACATAATGTGGATTGCTTTTCAATTTGAAATTTGGTTTAAGAAAAGTTTCTGTCACAATGGCAATATGAATTTTGTGAACTTTGAGAAAATTATAAAATTCATCTTCACTCGATTTCAAACATCGATCATTCTAATTTAAAATATTCAAATAATTATTCAACATCACTGTTAAATTTTAAATTCATTATAATATTATTTGCAAATTGCCATCCAAATTGAAATGCTTCAAAAAGTGATGAATTCGAATTCATTCGGTTATATCGCCTAGATCATTTTATTTCAAGTTATATCGCCTAAATCGACTTCATTTAAAGAAGCGAATGGCATTGAAGGAATATTGGTAGGTAAACTGCCATTAGAAGAAGATGATTTCGCCGACCTACCTATTAATAAATTGTTTTCGTTAGAAGATGAACTGCGAGGCAGTCTTGTGTTTTGATTATTTACATTAGAAGAATTAAGTGGTAGATTTCTTCCTGTTATACTAGCATAACTGACATTAGAAGAAGATGATGACGAGGTCGATCTACCTGTAAATAAATTGTTTTCTTGTTTTAAATTCGAAGAAATAAGTGCCCTAGAAGAATTAGGCGTGGCATTTGAAACGGTTTTTTGATTTTCAGGTATGTTCTGTAAATTTAGGGTCGTTGATTTGACTTGTTGTCTAAGCGAACGAGCGTTTGAAATTTTTTCCCTGACAGGTCGCCTTTGTATTGACTTTTCAAACAGCTTGGATTATGCAGAGAGTAAGCTGATGGGCCGATAGCTCTTGGAAAAGGAAGGCTATTTCCCCGGGTTCAAAACTGGAATGACTTTAGCTAACTTCCACATTTAAGGGAAGTGGCCAAGCTCTCAGCACCTGTTGAAAATTTTAGTTAAGAAAACAAATGAGCGAATACTCAAATGTTTCAGCTCAATATTGAATATGTTGTCGAAACCGGAGGCCTTCATATTTTTGGATTTTTTCACAATAGCCATCAGCTCATTCGCAGTGACTTTACTTTCCTCAGAAACCAAGCTGTCTGATTGGTCAACCTCAGCTACGCTATCAGCAACGGCTCTTTCATGTGGACTAACAATGTTGAGTCCTAAATTGCTGGCCTAGCGCATTTGGTTTCTCTACTGGTGTGATTAAAGGTATTCTTTCAGCTGCGTGCTGGGGTGACATCAGAGAAGGAATAGGCTTCGGTTTTTTCTTAAGCACCTTCGTTAAGGACCAGAAGAGCTTTGAATGTGGGAGAATTTGTTTAAGCTTTTGCTGGAAGTGCCTGTTGCGAAGCTCAGTTATCCTTTCCTGGATTATCATAGTTAAGTTGTTATAAGATGTCTTCTTATCTAGGATGCCAGTTCGTTGATACTGCCTCCGGTAGATATTTCGAAACCGGATGAGTTTCTTGGTGACAGTGTCAATTTGAAGAGAGGAACTCGACATATGTTGTACTGGAACCGTCCTATCACGAGCGACTGTGATTGAATGCTGGAAGGAAGATAGGGTCGCATCGATTTCTATCCGGGATCAAATCAATATTAATAAGTTGGTCGGCGATTTGTTGAAATTTTACCCAGTCGGTGCGATAATAGTTCCTCCGAGGTTGAATGGAAACTGTTTCTCGTTGAAGACAACCGGAGAGCTGTCTATGGCGATGTTGCTGATGAATATATCCAAGATGGAATGAACTGCTGATCTGGAAAGCCGCGTTGGTTGATCCGGACCGAGGATGTTGTACTCCCCCTCCTCTGGTAGTTATCCTGTTGAGCCTATGAATTCTGTAATTGGAAATAAAAATAGAAATTTCAGGTTTAAGATTAGTTTCAGTTAAAATAGCATTATCGGCATTCTTCTTTTGAATAAAGTCAGACAATTCAGCAGTTTTGCTCCTGAGTGAGCAAGCATTCCAATTTACTATTCGTATTGTGTGATTCGGCACATTTCCCGCACCGACTTTTCATGTGTCAATTCTTCGCTCCATGGCCGTAGTTCAAACAGTTCGTGCACTGTGTGACATCCCGGTGTACTAGTTTATACTTTTGCCATTTGATGATTATATGAAACAACGATTTGATCGTTTTCAGTTGATCCATAGTGATGGAGCCCTTCTTCAGATGAATCAAGTACAGTTGATCTCGATACTTTCGATCGTCCGTGTTGTGTCGTTTCATTTTAAACACCATCACAGACTTTAGTCCAGCCTCCGACAGTGTCTGCTTTAGTTCGGTTTCCATCATGTCGGGTAGTCCTCGAAGTTCAACCTTCATAGGTTTGTTGGCGGCAATATCGTGTGTGAAGTATTCCGTTTTTGTCTGCTTCAGGTAACATTTCACTGCTTTGTAGTGGTTCAAAGCCGGAACAGTTAGTTTTTAGGTTTCAGCACATAAACGTATTGTTGCCTGTTGTCCTTTGCTGATCAGCGTGTTGAAATCCGAGCGTAGCGTCGGTGGGAACCCTTTCAGGTAGAAAGGTGGCATTTTTTCCTTCTTCTGCATTTCCTCTTCGACATCAACTGGCAGATCAGCGTATTGGTTGTTACTCAGCAAACGGTCGTTTACCTGTAAATCACTTGGCTTCAGACGCTGAGCATCCTTTGGATCCTTCTCGGATCTACACTGAAATGAAAATCTTATTTATATTCATTAGATTTGTCATATGAATCATATGCAGAATATAATTCATAGAAATTATATGGGAACTTGTAATCTTTATTTAATGCGTACGTCAAATCTAAATGGACGTTATCATAATGAAAGTTATAAAAATATCCCATATAATTTATATGGAAATCCGATGGAAGTCGTGAATCGTACTGCTTGAAGCTGAAGAAATAGTTGTGTCTCCGATATTTATCAACTGCTCCAGACCATTTTTTTTCAGGAAGTTCCGCATCTCAATGTAATTTTAAATCGCTGACAAGACAGCTCATCCAACTTCGTTCAAGGATATGCGTTAACGGGCCATGAAATATATATCCGGTACATTTCATTACTCTATCTGTCTAGTAAGATTCATTTTTATTTTCGGTCTCGGGATCTCACTTCTTTTTCGCAAATATCATGAGGTTACCGAACGGAATACTAGTAAAGTTTGAATCCTCAAAGAAAAGTAGTAGTTGGCGATTATCTGCTATTCGTATGAGCTCTATTGAAAGTTATATATATATATATATATATATATATATATATATATATATATATATATATATATATATATATATATATATATATATATATATATATATATATATATATATATATATATATATATATATATATATATATATATATAAATTTTTTTAAAACTGGTCATATGATATATATGAACCTATCTAAATCAAATCGAAGTGAATATAATATGCGCTTCATAAATTGTTCCAATGTATGTTGTGCGGATATCTAGTAATGGTTATAAGACGCGCCAATCAATTTGACTCAGACTGGAAATTTCATTCGTTATATGTAATTCCTGTAAAAATAACGTTAAGAAGAGTTTTATGTTTCATAAGATTATCTCATATATTTGACATGATGTTGAACACATCTTGTAACTATTATTGGAAATGCTAATAGTGCAAAATCATTAGAATATCATATAATGTGAAAAAGAAAATTTAGCTCAGTGTATGGCGCGTTTTACCCATTGCTTGGGTAGGTAGACAACTGCGAATTAATGATAAAACAAAATCGAAATTAATCGTAGCAAGTTACTCTTCTATCTACATCGAGTGTTAGATGACGAATGAGAACTGCGACCTGTGCGTTTCTTTTTATTTAACCAGTTGCGCTCTCGGATGCCGCTGTTTGAATGCGTCTTCTCGCTACGATGTCTGCTTACATCTAACGCACAAGAAGAAATGATCGATGTTCATATTTATTTTTTACATTAAATATTTTATTTATTATCCAGTTTTTGTCAACATTTATATACAGTAGCTACAATAGTTTAGTGGTACAGTTCGTAACTTTACATCTGTGGTATTATCTGCTTAGTCTATGTTTATTTCTATTTCTTATTGTTTAGTCTTACATTGCTAGTGACTTTTATTTCATGTTTTAATTTGTATACTTTAAATTGTATATTTTTATCTACTTACCCTAACTAACCTAACCTAACTCTAGCTGTAAAGCGCTCTAATATTTTCATGTTCAGAAGTGGAACATTCAGTTTTGAGCTTATTGTGTGTGTTTTCAAATTTTTGCTCGATTTTTCTTTTTAAGAAATTGTATGTACATGAGAACTTCTAATCCATGGAGGTAGATTCAGAATCATGTTTAAAAATTTGTTTTAAACGAGTTGGAGCTTATTTTTATGACATTTTGCGCAATTTTTCTAAACTGGAACTGCATACTCAATGACTGGATAAACTAGTTGCCTATAAACAGCTACTTTTTTATTAAGTTAGTTGAATTAGTTAAAAGGTCCTTATTTTAACTATTGTCTTTCGGGTCCTTAAACAGCTATTTTGTTATGCGGTGATATTTCAGATTTAGATTAATCAATGGGTAGAGAGATCTTAATAAAATGTTGCATTTTAACGCTATTTTGTCCACATGTGACCTAAAGAGATACTTGCTATGTATGGTCCTAGATAAACTGCCTCGTTCAACCAATCTGTTTCAGAGCCATTTATTTTAATTTTGTTATTCCCTGGTGGAAAAAGTTTGGGAGATTTAGAGTGGGGAAATATGATAGCTTGAGTTTTAGTTCCGTTAATGCATATTTTCCAACTGCTGAAATAATCAACCAGTATATCCATTCCTCTCTGCATTTTGTTTTCTAATGAACGAATTACGCGGTCTTTGTAGATGATGGAGGTGTCATCGGCAAACAGTGAGAGTACGCCATCACCCGGAAGTGCCGTAATATCTGACGTAAAAATGTTGAACAATATTGGGCCAGGATACTACCTTGAGGAATACCAGCAGGAATATGAAATTTATCTGATGATAAGTCGAATCTTCGGTTTGATAGATGGTTTCTATTTATTTTTACCAGATAGGTTTGTAAGTTGAGATGATGCATTTTATGAATTAGGCCATCGTGCCAGACATTGTCAAACGCTTTTGCAACATCTAACAAAATCATGGCAGATGTTTTCGAAACAGCTTTATTCCTAGAGAGGGTGTTGTCGCCTCTGACCAACTGGTGAATAGTAGAACGACCTCTTCTAAACCCAAATTGCTCTTCAATAAAAGTGTTATTGGTGTCTGCAAACTCCAAAAAAGGGACAGTTTTGCTTTTTCAAACATTTTTAACAGTGCAGATAGGAAGTCGGACGATAGCTGTTCGGACAGGTGGGATCCTATCCAGACTTTTTCTATTGGGATCACTTTGGCCACTTTCTAACTAGAGGGAAAGTAGCTAAATAGGATGGAAATAGATGCAAGATGTTGGACAAATCTAACGCTAAGGTGTTTGAGCTCTATGTTAAAAATAGAGTCAGAACCTGGAGCTTTAAATTTTTTTGATGTTTTGATGGATTCTTTCAATTCTTTTGTGATTCTGTGATTAGCAGCAAATATGGAAGGCATTCTGTCAACAGTGTCGACAAAAAGTAGTTCCATGAGGACTGAAAAAGTAGTTTCATGAGGACTGACCATGTCTTGATCGAGACAATGGGAACTAACAATATGTTGACCTGAAGCAGTAGCTTTTTCAACCGTTGTTATGAGCAAATAGTCATTCAGACGAATAGGTGGTATCGGTTACGGCTTGTTTTTAAGAAGTTTAGACAATTTCCAAAATGGTTTAGAATAGTTATCTAGCTGATATGAGTGAGATTATTAGCTGAAGTTTTGTTTTCCCTGAGTCCTGTTCTCTGGTACCGACTTCGATAAATATTTCTTAACCTAATAAATGTTTTAGTGGTAGAATCAATGACGATATATGTACAGAATATTTGTATTTCCCTTATATTAAGTTCACGAGTTCTAGCGATTGCTCGTCCAAATTCATCTAGTTTTTTGTCGATGTCCTCTGCTGATTCTGGATAGCGATCTTAGTTAATGTTGTTGTCAACACTGCTGCTGATCGCTGACCAATCGACATGATGATAATCACGCCGAGTACGTTACTGGGTTTCAACATTTTTCTCAGCATGATTGGTGATAAACAATAAATTTATTTCGATCCCTTATCAGCTTCTGCAAATGAGTTTCTTTTGGTGGCTAGGAAGCACAGCAAACTTCATACCGCTTCTGATTGCAATCGCAACACCACCGCCCCTAGAGTGGGTTCGATCCAGGGGAATGAAAACGTAGTTTGGTATTGAGAAGGACACCTTTGGTGACAAATGCGTTTCCGTAATAATACACACATCGACGCGCTGTGTTCTTACGAAGTCCGATAGTTCAACTTGTTTTGAACGCACTAAGCAGTCATTCCAATTCATCACTTTTTATGTTTCACACACCGTACTGAATAATAAACAAACCGAGCACTTGAATTTGCTCCAAGTTGCACAGCGGGGGTAGATTCTTCTTCCATAGCGCACTCGTTGGTAGCATGATTCGAAGTGTAGACATTTCATGTTGTGAGTTAGACTTCTGGATTTGTTGCGGTAGGGATTTTATTCCACGATGATATGATTGTCGCAGTCACGGTTTCCTGTATGCTGGAAAAAATCGTACATGTTCCCGATCGTCAAAAAAAGGAGACAAACAAAATGTTGCAAATTACCGAGGTATAACTTCTCTCTGTGCTGGATCAAAGCTGTTGGAGATTTTAGTGGGGAACATTTTATTTCGTGAAACAAAGACATATATCTCTAACGATCAGTATGGTTTTTATCCAGGCAGATCTACAACCACTAACTTGACACAATTTTGTTCCCTTTGTATTAAGAACATTGAAACTGAATCACAGATAGATACAATATATACCGACCTGAAAGCAGCGTTTGACCGTGTAGATCATACGCTCTTAATTGCAAAACTGGAGCGTCTAGGTGCATCGTCTAGTTTCTCCCAGTGGCTTAAATCATATCTCGTAGGCCGAGTTTTTTCAGTGAAGCTAGGAAATGTCGAGTCACAAAACTTCATTAACGAATCAGGTGTTCCTCAAGGAAGCAATCTCGGATCATTGCTGTTTTCATTATTTTTTGATGACATTTCTTTTGTCATTCCACCAGTATGCAGACTTATGTATGCGGACGATTTGAAACTGTTTCTTGTTGTACAATCGACAGCTGATTGCATGGAACTTCAGCAGCACCTAAACAATTTTTGTGAATGGTGCAATCTCAACCTCTGAACTATAAGTGTGTCCAAATGCTCTGTGATTTCTTTCACACGCAAGAAAAGCCCGATAGGAACTACACTATTTCTGGGGAAACACTTGAAAGAGTAATTGTTTTCAAAGATTTGCGTGTGCTTCTTGATTCTCAGCTCTCCTTCAGACATCACTACTCGCATATAATTGCTCAGGCAAATAGAAACATAGGTTTCATCATGAGGATCGCCAAAGAGTTTACTGATCCATACTGCTTGCGAGCGTTATATTACGCGTTAGTACGGTCTACCCTTGAAGCCGCTGTGCATATTTGGTGTTTGGATCAATAGAATTGAAGCAGTACAATCACGATTCCTGCGATTTGCTCTTAGATCTCTGCCATGGCGTAATCCGTCAGAGCTTCCACCATACATTGAGCGCTGTCGTTTGCTCGACATGGACACACTAGATAAACGACGAAATATATTCAGAGCAGTATTTATAGCGAAATTGCTGAATGGACAAATTGATGCTCCTGAGATTCTCTCGCAAATATGTATTAATGTCTCTCCAAGAACGCTAAGAGCGCGCAATTTCTTGCGACTTGACTTACGAAGAACGGAATATGGTCAGAACGAACCGATTAGGGCAATGTGCAATGTTTTTAATAGTGTGTACGACCTTTTTGACTTTTGTGTATCTAGTGTTGTTTTCAAGAATAGGCTTAAGAGACTCAGATAGATTATAAGTAGAACTTAATTATTTTTTTTAGCACTGGACAATGGTTGTACCTTTATTCGTTAGGCTAATGTTTTTGAATTGTAATTATGTGAACAAATATGTCAAATGTTAAAAGGATGATGGGTTTTTACGCGCATTTGATGAATTTCAAATGGGCTTTTCCCACTCCACCAAAAACTCCATTGAGATCAATCCAGGTCAGATGGAAAGAAATATATAAATAAATAAATAAATAAATAAATAAAATAAATGATCGATTGAATTTTCCTATTGGGATCACTTTGGCCACTTTCTAACTAGAGGGAAAGTAGCTAAATAGGATGGAAATAGATGCAAGATGTTGGACAAATTTAACGCTAAGGTGTTTGAGCTCTATGTTAAAAATAGAGTCAGAACCTGGAGCTTTAAATTTTTTTGATGTTTTGATGGATTCTTTCAATTCTTTTGTGATTCTGTGATTAGCAGCAAATATGGAAGGCATTCTGTCAACAGTGTCGACAAAAAGTAGTTCCATGAGGACTGAAAAAGTAGTTTCATGAGGACTGACCATGTCTTGATCGAGACAATGGGAACTAACAATATGTTGACCTGAAGCAGTAGCTTTTTCAACCGTTGTTATGAGCAAATAGTCATTCAGACGAATAGGTGGTATCGGTTACGGCTTGTTTTTAAGAAGTTTAGACAATTTCCAAAATGGTTTAGAATAGTTATCTAGCTGATATGAGTGAGATTATTAGCTGAAGTTTTGTTTTCCCTGAGTCCTGTTCTCTGGTACCGACTTCGATAAATATTTCTTAACCTAATAAATGTTTTAGTGGTAGAATCAATGACGATATATGTACAGAATATTTGTATTTCCCTTATATTAAGTTCACGAGTTCTAGCGATTGCTCGTCCAAATTCATCTAGTTTTTTGTCGATGTCCTCTGCTGATTCTGGATAGCGATCTTAGTTAATGTTGTTGTCAACACTGCTGCTGATCGCTGACCAATCGACATGATGATAATCACGCCGAGTACGTTACTGGGTTTCAACATTTTTCTCAGCATGATTGGTGATAAACAATAAATTTATTTCGATCCCTTATCAGCTTCTGCAAATGAGTTTCTTTTGGTGGCTAGGAAGCACAGCAAACTTCATACCGCTTCTGATTGCAATCGCAACACCACCGCCCCTAGAGTGGGTTCGATCCAGGGGAATGAAAACGTAGTTTGGTATTGAGAAGGACACCTTTGGTGACAAATGCGTTTCCGTAATAATACACACATCGACGCGCTGTGTTCTTACGAAGTCCGATAGTTCAACTTGTTTTGAACGCACTAAGCAGTCATTCCAATTCATCACTTTTTATGTTTCACACACCGTACTGAATAATAAACAAACCGAGCACTTGAATTTGCTCCAAGTTGCACAGCGGGGGTAGATTCTTCTTCCATAGCGCACTCGTTGGTAGCATGATTCGAAGTGTAGACATTTCATGTTGTGAGTTAGACTTCTGGATTTGTTGCGGTAGGGATTTTATTCCACGATGATATGATTGTCGCAGTCACGGTTTCCTGTATGCTGGAAAAAATCGTACATGTTCCCGATCGTCAAAAAAAGGAGACAAACAAAATGTTGCAAATTACCGAGGTATAACTTCTCTCTGTGCTGGATCAAAGCTGTTGGAGATTTTAGTGGGGAACATTTTATTTCGTGAAACAAAGACATATATCTCTAACGATCAGTATGGTTTTTATCCAGGCAGATCTACAACCACTAACTTGACACAATTTTGTTCCCTTTGTATTAAGAACATTGAAACTGGATCACAGATAGATACAATATATACCGACCTGAAAGCAGCGTTTGACCGTGTAGATCATACGCTCTTAATTGCAAAACTGGAGCGTCTAGGTGCATCGTCTAGTTTCTCCCAGTGGCTTAAATCATATCTCGTAGGCCGAGTTTTTTCAGTGAAGCTAGGAAATGTCGAGTCACAAAACTTCATTAACGAATCAGGTGTTCCTCAAGGAAGCAATCTCGGATCATTGCTGTTTTCATTATTTTTTGATGACATTTCTTTTGTCATTCCACCAGTATGCAGACTTATGTATGCGGACGATTTGAAACTGTTTCTTGTTGTACAATCGACAGCTGATTGCATGGAACTTCAGCAGCACCTAAACAATTTTTGTGAATGGTGCAATCTCAACCTCTGAACTATAAGTGTGTCCAAATGCTCTGTGATTTCTTTCACACGCAAGAAAAGCCCGATAGGAACTACACTATTTCTGGGGAAACACTTGAAAGAGTAATTGTTTTCAAAGATTTGCGTGTGCTTCTTGATTCTCAGCTCTCCTTCAGACATCACTACTCGCATATAATTGCTCAGGCAAATAGAAACATAGGTTTCATCATGAGGATCGCCAAAGAGTTTACTGATCCATACTGCTTGCGAGCGTTATATTACGCGTTAGTACGGTCTACCCTTGAAGCCGCTGTGCATATTTGGTGTTTGGATCAATAGAATTGAAGCAGTACAATCACGATTCCTGCGATTTGCTCTTAGATCTCTGCCATGGCGTAATCCGTCAGAGCTTCCACCATACATTGAGCGCTGTCGTTTGCTCGACATGGACACACTAGATAAACGACGAAATATATTCAGAGCAGTATTTATAGCGAAATTGCTGAATGGACAAATTGATGCTCCTGAGATTCTCTCGCAAATATGTATTAATGTCTCTCCAAGAACGCTAAGAGCGCGCAATTTCTTGCGACTTGACTTACGAAGAACGGAATATGGTCAGAACGAACCGATTAGGGCAATGTGCAATGTTTTTAATAGTGTGTACGACCTTTTTGACTTTTGTGTATCTAGTGTTGTTTTCAAGAATAGGCTTAAGAGACTCAGATAGATTATAAGTAGAACTTAATTATTTTTTTTAGCACTGGACAATGGTTGTACCTTTATTCGTTAGGCTAATGTTTTTGAATTGTAATTATGTGAACAAATATGTAAAATGTTAAAAGGATGATGGGTTTTTACGCGCATTTGATGAATTTCAAATGGGCTTTTCCCACTCCACCAAAAACTCCATTGAGATCAATCCAGGTCAGATGGAAAGAAATATATAAATAAATAAATAAATAAATAAATAAAATAAATGATCGATAGCCTTCAGTTCCTTAAGCTACTTCAACGTGCTCGTACCTCTCACGAAGTGAATTAGGTACAATGCGTCTCTGTAGTGCGTTTATCATCTTCTCGAAGTGCTATTCGATGAATTGCCAAAGCCGGTTTGTCAAGATCTGATAAGGTGTCCATCAGTGACTCTTCGCTGATTAACGGAAGTCCTATCAGCACAACTTTGTATGGTTTTTCACTCGGCTTGTCATGAGTGAAAAATTCAGATTTTGTTTCCTGGAGATATTTCGTTATCAGATCATACTCGTCCTGTGAGTTGCAAAGCAGCTTGGTCCCAAAGCTGCATAACTTGAATGTTGTTTTTTTTTATTTTTTTCTATAACTATTTATTGGAATATGAGTTAAAATGAAATTATATTGGGTGTTCAGCTACAAGTGGTGACTTTTCAGCCATATATATATATATATATATATATATATATATATATATATATATATATATATATATATATATATATATATATATATATATATATATATATATATATATATATATATATATATATATATATATATATATATATATATATATATATATATATATATATATATATATATATATATATATATATATATATATATATATATATATATATATATATATATATATATATATATATATATATATATATATATATATATATATATACATATGTATATATATATATATATATATATATATATATATATATATATATATATATATATATATATATATATATATATATATATATATATATATATATATATATATATATATATATATATATATATACTAGCTGACCCGTCGAACTCCGTCTCTCCCAAAAATCATTTGTTCGAATTTATGTTTTCGGACAGCCGAATTAGTAAACGACTAAGTGGTTCACGTTTGTCTCCATTATTTTTCTGATTACTTAACTTCCAACCAACGACATTCGACACACGTTCGCTTTAGCTTAAAAAGGCTCACTAACCTGAATTTTGTAAATTTTGAACTTATCTATTAGTTGGACATTAGCGCTTCTACAGCTAATCTTTTCATTGCTTCATATAAAAAATTTTCTAATTTGTTAAACTCGCGCTCACAATGACCAATATTATTTATCTAACTCCCAACACAATCCATCAACTGGTAAACGATATCAGAACTTTTTCTACTGCCTACAGCGGTTTTCTAGAACAGTTATATGCATTCCGTTATTGAGTCATTGGGCAAGCAATAATGTTGATATCCAATTAAGCACGTGGCTCGAAATGACAAATAACATAAATCAAGTATGCATGTGAAATCTCTACACAAAACTATTCGTTGCGCGCCAAACGATTTTTCCAACTATCCAGTTTTCTTTTCTTCGACGACCAAACACTTATGCAACTCGTTGCGCGCCAAACATCAATCGTAGATCTAGCAATCATTGACGATTTTTTCAACGGAAAATTCCATTGCCCATACAAAACGCGTTTATGGATTTTTCCCACTTTTCCAGAAAGTTTTCCCAATTTTTTTGATGTACGAACCCAGTGGGGGTAGAAACTAATCAAACAAAAAAAGAATCATGTAAATCCGTCCATCCGTTCTTAAGTGATGCGATTACAAAGAATGATCTGTGCATTTTTATATATATAGATATATATATATATATATATATATATATATATATATATATATATATATATATATATATATATATATACATATATATATATATATATATATATATATATATATATATATATATATATATATATATATATATATATATATATATATATATATATATATATATATATATATATATATATATATATATATATATATATATATATATATATATATATATATATATATATATATATATATATATATATATATATATATATATGATTTGGTTGTTACCATGAGGACATCATTTGCTTCCGCAATTCTGAGAGTTTTGTGTAGGAAAAATTCTAAACCTACTTGTATTGTGTAATGGGGAAAAGAAACTTATATACTAACTTAATAACTAATTCAGAGAGCGAATCGATTCAAATGAAGATTGCATCGATTTTGCTTATAATATTATGTGACATTATTCCCGGCTGCTCGGCCATGCATGGAAATTGACCATCAATGTCAACTTCCCTCTCTGAGCAGCCTAGATAGCCGTGTAGTGTCGGTAGCGGTTTCCCAACTTAATAAGAATAACGCTACGGACCACCTGTACCGGTGGTATAAGTCCACCAAACAGGTAAGCCGTGTGGCATCCGGCGGAATTATTTTTTACCAAGAATTGATCCATTGGTTTCCTGTTCCATGTCGTAAAAGGCCACAAAATAGGAACTCATAAGTCAAGGTGTTATTCCGTGCCGATGGCTGAATGGCTGCAGGAGGTTAAACAATGCAGTCGTGAACGGAATATCTTAGGATCTTAGGTGGAGTGTTAGTTACTTTAATTGATAATGGTTAGAGTAGCACAAATCAATCTTCAGCATAAACGTACAGCAACTATGAATCTATCCAGACTTCTGCAAGAAGGTAAAGATTCTTTAGCTTTGGTTCAAGAACCATATTTCCAAAAGAGAAACTTCTACATTGGAAAATTGTTAAACCCAGTCTTTGTTGCCTTCAACAAGACCGGTATGACTAATCCACGTGAAATGCCTCGAGCATGCATACTTGCAAATAGTGCCCTCGATGTTTCTCTCATATCGGAGCTCACAACTCGGGATATTTGTGCTGTCACAGTTGGTATGACTACTGATGGCATAGACAGGAAATGTGTCTATTGTTCGGCATATTTGCCGCATAACCAACCTTCGCCAAGTGATGAATTCAAAAAGGTTGTATCATACTGCTGCAAAAGTGATTTGCCGCTTGTAATCGGCAGTGACATAAATGCTCACCATATCATTTGGGGCAGCACAGATAGAAATTCGAGAGGCTCTGATATGATGGAATTTGTGAGCAGTACAAACCTGCACATAGTCAATGCAGGAAACCGTCCAACTTTTGCGAGATCTGGAAGAGAGGAGGTTTTGGACGTAACTCTCTGCTCTGATAGAATTGCGCATGAGTTGGTGAATTGGCTCGTCTCCGATGAGCTCGAACCTTCGTTGTCTGATCATAAGTACATATTCTTTGATCATTCAAACGTTAAATTTGATATTATCACATATCGTAATCCCAAATCTACAAACTGACACCTCTATGCAGAGGGCTTGGCGACTAGATTTTACGGGTACCAACCAACAATTGAATTGGAAAATGTTGTCGACGAGACAAATTCACTCATAGTTGCAGCATATGAAGAGGCTTGTCCACTTCGGATTGTGCGAGCTACTAGAGGAACTCCTTGGTGGAATACTGAACTTGCTAGACTAAGGAAACTATGCAGAAGAGCTTCGAACCACCGACGCAGAAATGGGTCGGAGGCATTCGTGTCGGCTCGAAGGGCTTACAAAAATGCTCTTCGATCGTCTGAGCGAAGTGGTTGGAAAAGCCTCTGCACAAATGTCTCTAGTCTCAACG
This sequence comes from Malaya genurostris, assembly GCF_030247185.1. Classification (NCBI taxonomy): domain Eukaryota; kingdom Metazoa; phylum Arthropoda; class Insecta; order Diptera; family Culicidae; genus Malaya; species Malaya genurostris. The sequence continues at coordinate 187,228,576 of NC_080571.1, forward strand.
AGGCTAGCAGATTAAATAAGTTACTTTCGAAGTCTAAGGTTTCTTAAGAACTTCAGATGGTGAACACTTGTCTGAAGAAGGTGATGTACTTCACTATCTTTTTAACACTCACTTTCCAGGATGTATGGATCCATCACCGACAGCTCTTCCCGAGACTTTTTCGGGTAGTTACGATTCTTGGGCCCTTGCTCGAAGCGTTGTGACGATTGAATCGGTCACATGGGCAGTTGAGAGTTTTGCTCCGTACAAGTCTCCTGGAAAGGATGGAGTTTTCCCAGTGTTACTGCAGAAAGGGTATGAACATTTCAACCATGTTTTGAAGGAAATACTTACTTTTAGTCTTGCGACAGGATATATTCCAAGAGCTTGGCAGGAAATAATTGTCAAATTTATTCCCAAAGGCGGTCGCGACACTTATGAGGAAGCGAAGAGTTTCAGGCCTATCAGTATAAGCTCATTTCTTCTTAAAACAGTGGAACGCATAGTAGATCACAATATCAGAAATATTAGTTTGGGCGTGCATCCGCTACATGGAATGCAACATGCTTACCAGCGTGGAAAGTCCACTACAACCCTGTTACATGATGTTGTGTACAACATTGAAAAAACTTTCTCACTAAAGCATTCTTGCTTGGGAGTTTTCCTAGATATTGAAGGTGCCTTTGATAACGTGTCTTCCAATTCAACTCTGGAAGCAGCCCGTGGTCATGGCATACCTTCAAGTATCACAAATTGGATACATGCAATGCTTAGCAATCGACTTCTGTGTTCATCGTTTCGGCAAGCAGAGATTAGAAAGCTGAGTGTCTGTGGGTGTCCTCAAGGTGGTGTGCTATCCCCACTTTTATGGAACCTAGTCGCTGATGGTTTGTTAAGGAAACTTAATAAACTTGGATTTCCGACTTATGGCTTTGCCGACGATTATCATATATTGATGACCGGTATAAGCATTAACACTCTCTTCGATTTAATGCAGCAAGCCCTGCGATCTGTTGAACAATGGTGTTGTCAGGTTGGATTATCAGTAAATCCGGGCAAAACATCAATGGTGCTTTTCACTCATCGTAGGATAATCACAGGAGCTCGTCCGTTACAGTCCTTTGGTTCAGAGGTGACTGTGGTCGAACAAGTTAAATACGTCGGGGTTATTCTTGACTCAAAACTAAATTGGTCTGCTCACATTGACTTCAGAATTAAAAGAGCTTGCATGGCTTTCGGCCAATGCAGACGAGCTTTTGGAAAATCATGGGGACTCAAACCCAGATATATTCATTGGCTCTACTATTGTCTAACTATAGTTAGACCAATTTTAGCATATGGATGTCTTGTATGGTGGCAGAAAGGAGAAGTCGCGACAGTTCAGTCAAAGCTAAATCATCTCCAAAGGATGGTCGTCATGGCGATGACAGGAGCATTCACGACAACTCCTACTGCTGCTCTAGAGGCGCTACTGTGTATTAAACCACTACATGTGTTCCTAAAACAAGAAGCATTATCTTGTGCATACCGTCTTAGGGTTACAGGGCTTTGGAACAGTAACCCATTAGATTATGCTACCAGCCACACTCGCTTGTGGTCTCAAATGGTTACGTGGGATGAGTATTTACTCGCTCCTAGTGACCTAACTCTCACATGCAGTTTTCCTTTCAAAACATTCAATGTGAGCTATCCTCTTCGTGAGGAATGGTTGTCTGGTTGTCTGGAACGACAACTTGATGAACACATAGTTTTTTATACGGACGGTTCTCTGTTGAATGGTCGTGCTGGTGCTGGTGTCTACTGTCGTGAAATGAGGCTGGAGCAGTATTATCACTTGGTAGATACTGTACTGTGTTTCAAGCAGAAATCTACGAGATTCTGTGTGGAGTACAATCGGCACTTCAGCAGAGGATCTGTGGTAAACGAATTTATTTTTGTTCCGACAGTCAGGTAGCCTTAATATTGAAGACCTCAGCATTTCAAATGCTGTTTACTTCTTATGGGTACCCGGCCATTCTGGTATTACTGGAAATGAATGGGCTGATGAGTTGGCTAGAGCTGGTGCAACGAATGATTTCGTTGGTCCTGAATCAGCTTTACCACTTTCAACTAGTTGGATAAAGCACAAGATTCGTTCTTGGGCTGCATCCAAACATGCCAGCTACTGGCGCAGCTTGCGCTCAGACAAAAGCATTTCTACCAGATTTAAATCTGAAAATGTCAAAGTGTCTACTGCATTTCTCCAAGCATCATTGCAGTATTCTGCTCAGAGCTCTGACTGCACATTGCAAACTCAATTATCACATGGCTACTATTCAACGTTCTGAGTATTATTCGTGTGATTTGTGTGAATGCGATTATGGTACTTCATATCATCTGATATGTAACTGTCCCGCATTGACGCAGCTACGTATCCGGGTTTTTGGTTCTCCATACATGGGTGAGTCTGTGTATGCGGAGCTAAAATTGAAGGATATTCTCTCGTTTCTCACCCAATGTGGTAAGGAGCTATAGCCAGAAGGGTTCATCGTTCTTCCTGGAGTGAATTAATCCCTTCTGTATTCACCTTAAATAGGGTTTAGCAGATTGTTTGGCATCCTTTGGGGGGTACCGAATTTACTTCTGCTCGTACATACTGCGAATCGTTCTGCATTCTTCCGGAAGTGCAGAATGGTGTCGCTTTTGTAAGATCTCTAAATCCTCTCGGGGGTTGGAGGTTTTATTAACAGCAGACTGTTCGGGACCTCGTAGAGGTTCAGAATTTACTTCTGCTTCCACTAAATGTGATCCTCAGCAGATTGTTCGGCATCCCTTAGGGGTGCAGAATTTACTTCTGCTTTTATGTGTTTTTGTGTCGTCAATTTTTCCCATCCTCCTAGTCCAACCCTTACCATTTCCTTTCAATCCTTCCCTCTTATATATCGGGAAAATGATGCTACAAACAAATTGATGGCAAGGCACAAATCTCCAAATATCAAGGGAACGTGCCATTTGAGCCAATTTGTTCTGATTCCTGAAACTTAATAACTAATACAGAGAGCGAATCGATTTAATTGAAGATTGCATCGATTTTTGTCGGAATTTGCTTATAATATTATGTGACATTACATCTAATGGTTCTATATTTGTGAGTCTGTGTAACTCATTTGTACTAAACCAGGGAGGATGCTTCAAAATCGTTTTCAGAATTTTATTCTGAATCCTTCGAAGCGTTTTCTTCATGGTGGAACAACAACTTGACCAAATTGGTACTGCATAAAGCATGGCTGGTCTGAAAATTTGTTTATAAATTAACAATTTGTTTTTTAGACAGAGCTTAGAATTTCTGTTTATAAGAGGATATAAACATTCAATATATTTATTACACTTTGCCTGGATTTTTTCAATGTAATCCTTGAACGAGAGTTTTTTGTCATATGTTAAACCTTAGTATTTAGCTTGATCAAACCATGTCAATTCCAAGCCATTCAATTTGAGAATGTGATTATTGTTTGGTTTAAGAAAAGAAGCTCTTGGCTTATGAGGAAAGATAATTAATTGCGTTTTTGCTGCATTTGGTTTAATTTTCCATTTTGACAGATAATCACTCAAAATATTTAAACTTCTTTGTAGGCGACTGCAGATCACTCTTAGATTTCTACCTGGGGCTAACAGACTTGTGTCGTCACAGAATAGCGATTTCTGACAACCAACAGGTAGATTTGGAAGATTGGAAGTGAAAATATTATACAAGATTGGAGCTACGCTCGAACCCTGCGGAACACCTGCTCGTACGGGTAGTAATTCAGATTTACAGTTCTGATAGCTAGCCCGAAGAGTACGATCAATTAAATAATTTTGAATCATTTTGATCAAATAAATAGGAATCTGGAAATCATACATTTTTGCTATAAATCCTTTGTGCCAAACACTGTCGAATGCTTTTTCTATGTCTAGAAGAGCAACTCCAGTTTATAACCCTGAAGATTTATTTGCTTTTATCATGTTCGTAACGCTTACAAGTTGATGAGTAGTTGAATGTTCATGACGAAATCCAAACTGCTCTGGTGAAAAAATTAAAAAGTTTCCTAATAATTGATTTAATTTCATCAAAATTCGTCTCAATAATGTCATCGTGTAATAACACTTGGGTTGAAATATGATCATATTTCAGTGAGACTTCATTTTCAATAGGACTCACAACGTTCAAATTAATATTGTGGACACTCTCGAATTGCTGAGCAAGTTTTGAGCTTTTTCGTCATTTGTAAGAAGTATTTGATTTCCTTCCTTGAGAGCAGGAATTGGTTTCTGAGGTTTCTTAAGAACCTTAGAAAGTTTGCAGAAAGGTTTAGAATATGGTTTAATTTGTTCAACTTCTTTAGCGAAATTTTCATTTCGCAAAAGAGTAAATCTATGTTTAATTTCTTTTTGTAAATCCTTAACTATGTTTTTCATAGCAGGATCACGAGAACGTTGATATTGTCGTCAACGAACATTTTTTAACCGTAGTTGAAGATTGTCATCGATGATAGGAGAATTTAATTTAGTTTGAGCTTAGGGAACTGAAAGATTTCTAGCTTCGATAATATAATGATTCAAATTATCAATTGCTGTGTCGATGTCCGCAGAATTTTCTAAAATAGTTTCATGATCCACATGATTCTCAATGTGAGATCTGTAATCCAACCAATTAGCTCTATGATAGTTGAATATATCACTAATTGGATTAATTATGGCTTCGTTGGAAAGTCTGAATGTTACAGGAAGATGATCTGAGTCAAAGTCCGCATGTGTAATCGGTTCACTACAAATGTGACTTTGATCCGTTAGAACCAGATCAATCGTAGACGGGATTTTCACGGAAGAGAAACAAGTCGGATTACTGGGATGAAGGACTGTGAAGTAACCAGAAAGTTGATTATGAAGTATTTTACCATTACTGTTATTTTGCCTACAATTCCACTGGACATGCTTAGCATTTAAGTCCCCTATTACGAAAAATTTCGATCGATATCTTGTGAGTTTTTGCAAATCGCCTTTAAAGAAATCTAATTGTTCGCCGGTGCATTGGAATGGCAAATATGATTCAGCGATGAAATAAATTCCATGAATGGTTTCAACTTCGATTCCCAAGCTTTCAATAACTTTAGTCTTGAAAGAAGGTAAATTTCGATGTTTAATTTGCCGTTGGACAAAAATGGCAACTCCACCACCCATTCCAGTAAACCTGTCAAATCGATGAACCACATAATGTGGATTGCTTTTCAATTTGAAATTTGGTTTAAGAAAAGTTTCTGTCACAATGGCAATATGAATTTTGTGAACTTTGAGAAAATTATAAAATTCATCTTCACTCGATTTCAAACATCGATCATTCTAATTTAAAATATTCAAATAATTATTCAACATCACTGTTAAATTTTAAATTCATTATAATATTATTTGCAAATTGCCATCCAAATTGAAATGCTTCAAAAAGTGATGAATTCGAATTCATTCGGTTATATCGCCTAGATCATTTTATTTCAAGTTATATCGCCTAAATCGACTTCATTTAAAGAAGCGAATGGCATTGAAGGAATATTGGTAGGTAAACTGCCATTAGAAGAAGATGATTTCGCCGACCTACCTATTAATAAATTGTTTTCGTTAGAAGATGAACTGCGAGGCAGTCTTGTGTTTTGATTATTTACATTAGAAGAATTAAGTGGTAGATTTCTTCCTGTTATACTAGCATAACTGACATTAGAAGAAGATGATGACGAGGTCGATCTACCTGTAAATAAATTGTTTTCTTGTTTTAAATTCGAAGAAATAAGTGCCCTAGAAGAATTAGGCGTGGCATTTGAAACGGTTTTTTGATTTTCAGGTATGTTCTGTAAATTTAGGGTCGTTGATTTGACTTGTTGTCTAAGCGAACGAGCGTTTGAAATTTTTTCCCTGACAGGACATTTCAAATAATTGGATTCATGATTTCCATCGCAATTTGAACATGAAAATTTATCAGTGGTTTCATTCATTGGACAAACGTCTTTCGAATGCGATTTACCACAATTTAAACACCGTATATCCATATGACAATTTTAGGTTACATGGCCGAAGCCTTGGCAACGACGACATTGTGTTAAGTTTGCAATACGATAAGTATTACTTGGGAAGGGGCAAAACCAAGCAATTCTTTTAGTTCATTTTTAATTTCATCAGTACATTGATCATTTGATAAGCCTTTCAAGACAGCCTTGAAGGGTCTGTCTGATTTTATGTCATATGAATGAAATTTATGAAGTTTCTCGGACAAATATCGAATAAGACGTTCGTAATCTTCCAATCCATCAACCAAGACTCGACATTCTCCTCTTCGTCCGATTTGAAATGAGACTTTTACTTCCGGGAGAAAAGTAGAAAGCTCAGTACGGAATGCTTTGAAGTCGGAAGTTTTTCACTTGTCCACTGGTGGCATAGATTGATGTTTCTTCCCAGAATGACAAGCGTCCATTTTGGGAATTTTTGAAGAATTTTCTTCTATGTCGCTACAATCGAATTCAGGAAGAATCTCGTAAATATTGTTAGACGGCATAGAATCAACGGAAGGGAAATCCGTCCGTTGTCTTTTATTTTTACATACAGATTCTATAAGATCGTGAATGTTATAAAAAAAAAGGTTGAATAACGGATTGTGATGTATTCCGTATTGAATTATTTTTAGCCTTAGGCTTGTTGCCTTTCCGGTTAGACGCAGGCATTTTTGAAATGAATGAAATTTGAAATTAAATTAACTAGGCTAAATTAGTCTTCGATTAGACTCCTAGTTTGGGAAAGTCTTGATAAAGACTGATTTTGTGGTAGTCTTAATAAAGACTGATTAGTTCGAAGAATAGTTCTTTGAATAGCTGGCCTTAAAAAAGGCTGATTAATTTCTTAATCCACTAAGTCACTCTTACTGCCTTTAATAAAAGTATAGATATTCACGATTAAGTTCTGCCTATTCTTCCAAGTGGCTAATTTTGAAAAGGCACCCCATAGGCCCCCACTATTTCATCTGAGCTCCTATTGCCATCTCATCCCTTCACCTCATTACTTTGAACATGAATAATATTTTACAACATACCTGAAGCAAACTGTGCAATGTTTTAGAATGATTATAAAAAATATTGTCACACTTTCCTATTGAAAAAAATGGGTTTAAATTCTTTGGTGATCGTTTTTTCATTTAAAATAAACTCACTTTTCAATTCGCTTAATTTCACTACCATTGAATGCTGGATGACTTCATAATTAGTAATGTTTACTTGCCACTTGTTTAATTAACGATTTAAAATTTCAAAAATTACCCGACAAGCAATAAAAGTCTTCAAAAATATGAGATGGAAGTTTTTCACTTCATTCACTTGATTGCGCTTCGTTTTCATCTCATTTGGTTTCGCAAAATTGCCAAGCTATCTCATAATGTTACAAAACTAAAATTATTTTTCTTCTTCAAATTTATATCAAAAAGTATGTTTTTTAATATCCGTGACATTAAATTACTTATATTTTTGATATTAGTATATCAATAATACTGTTTCGGCTTCGAATATTACCAGAAAGATCATAATAAATACTAAAGAAACAACCATTGTGGCAAATCTATTAGCACTGGTTTCTTTCCGCTATATGTCAACTAGAGTGCCT